>NC_142526.1:29037671-29222671 GCF_964205215.1 Stylophora pistillata | reverse complement strand
CTGAGACTAGTTCATCTACGTCAAGGCTAACAGCTATTCTTTGCAGAAAATCTAACTTGAAAACTATTGGTTGGAAATCTAAACATGGATCTCCAGTTTCCCTAAATCTGTCTATAGCACTGATTATATCCAAGACAGCTGAATTCAAATACGCCTTGTCATCAGACATTTGCTGGATCAAATTTTTCAAGATGACACAAATTGATTCAAAGTTTAACAGCACTTGTGAATGATAATAAAATTTTGGGAAAATGTAAGCTAAATTAGCTGAAGAGATGCAAACAAGTCACAAGCGCCCCACTAAAGAACTCGGCCATCTTCGACATGTTGGCGAAGTCTGGTCTGGTGGGGAGTGGATAAAGGTCTCCCGAGTCCACTCAACTGGGAATTCTTTCGTCCCTATCGTCCACCTTTTGAGCAGGGGTGGCTCAGGGCGATTGCGCCCACGATCTCCTTCAGTCGCTGACCAGCGGGTAAAAGTCCAATTCGAAAAGTTGAATATCGAACGCGAAAACTTGCAAGTACAATGCTTAAAGTCGGAGGTCGGAAGCCAAAACTTAAAGGACAAATGTACGGTGGCCCAGAAGGCTCAACGCAAACAAAAAACATACTGCAGTAAATAAAAAATATAGTGCAGCAAATAAAAAATATACTGCAGCAAATAAAAAAAATCAAAACGCAAAGAAAAAAAGTGTCGAGGCAAATAAAAAATGCAACGCAAACAAAAAAGTACTGCAGCAAATAAAATATGCAACGCAAGCAAAAAAAAAAAAAAGAAAACGCAAACAAAAAAAATTAGAACACAACGCAAAGGAAGACTGGGTAATAGTTCTTAGTTTCCCGCCAAAACATCATGAACTGGAACTCGTTTTTGGTTATGGACGCGATCTGCGTAGGATTATAGAAGATTACTTTCGTCAAGGGTATGAAAATAGAGTTATTATCGATTTTTTAAAGGGACAGCATGGTACTGTCATGAGTTCGCTGGAAAACATGGTTTCGGAAAGGCGAACAAGCAAACGATGGAACGAGTGTTGGCGGGAAACTAAGAACTATTACCCAGTCTTCCTTGGCGTTGCGCTCCAATTTTTTTGTTTGCGTTTTCTTTTTTTTTTCGTTTGCGTTGCGTATTTTATTTGCTGCAGTATTTTTTGTTTGCGTTGCATTTTTTATTTGCTGCGGTACTTTTTTTCTTTGCGTTTTGATTTTTTTTATTTGCTGCAGTATATTTTTTATTTGCTGCACTATATTTTTTATTTACTGCAGTATGTTTTTTGTTTGCGTTGAGCCTTCTGGGCCACCGTACATTTGTCCTTTAAGTTTTGGCTTCCGACCTCCGACTTTAAGCATTGTACTTGCAAGTTTTCGCGTTCGATATTCAACTTTTCGAATTGGACTTTTACCCGCTGGTCAGCGACTGAAGGAGATCGTGGGCGCAATCGCCCTGAGCCACCCCTGCTCAAAAGGTGGACGATAGGGACGAAAGAATTCCCAGTTGAGTGGACTCGGGAGACCTTTATCCACTCCCCACCAGACCAGACTTCGCCAACATGTCGAAGATGGCCGAGTTCTTTAGTGGGGCGCTTGTGACTTGTTTGCATCTCTTTTCTTGTGATTTGTTGCAGTATATTTTTAGTCGCTGCAGTTTATTTCTTATTTGCTGCAGTATATTTTTTATTTGCTGCAGTATATTTTTTGTTTGCGTTGAGCCTTCTGGGCCACCGCACAAATGCAAAATGTTGGATGCGAAAACATGAATGTGGATTCTACTGAACTTGAGGGTCGAATTCGAAAACTACACTGTTGCCTCTAAAAAGTTGAATGTCAAAAGCAATAACTTAAATGTTGAATAAACAAAAGTTGAATGTTGAATGCAAAAAAGTTGAATCGCCAGTGCAAACTCGAATGACAAACGCAAAATGTACAAAATATTGTGGAAAGTACGATGTAAAATAAAATATTGAAGTTTGGCGGAAATGGAACGCCATATTGGAAAGGCATGTGACGGGGATAAAAGTACTTAATATATTCATTTAAAGTTGGTAATAAGTGGTAAAAGTGAACTGCTAACTATGAAAATCTTGAGTTTAATATACCATATGAACAGTCCACTCCAGGCAGCGTGAATTTTTTAATAATTATTTTTATTTCTTAAATTTCTATTTCTAGTGTATTTATTTTTTTAATTATTCTTTTAATTGTTTCATTTTATTTTTATTTTTTTACTTTTTTTTAGACTCCGCACTCAGCGTTTTCGGCACAGTCTTCGGAGATGACCACTAACGTACCAATTAGATCGTGCACCGCCTCTTATTTTTAAAATTGTTTGACGATTCTGATGTTTCTAGAGCCTGCTTTCCATAGCTGCCATCCCCACAATCACCGAAAAACGTGACCTGAACTCTGTTCGGGGATTGCAGCAATATCATCCATCGAAACCATCGCAGCAACCGCAATTACCGAGAAAGAAAATGAAAATTTCAAATTAGCTGAGCGCTGCGGTTGCAGTGATAGCAGAGCAGTGTAATAGCTGATCGCAACCACATTTTTTTCCCTTTTCACCGCTCAACTTCATCTCTGCTCTCCCTGCCTTATATTCCCAAAAACTTTGGCAATGAGAATTGCACGGGTGTCAAATCGATGAGACATACCATCTGGTCATTTTGCTTTCTTCGCATCATCTTTCTGCTTGCTTATTGATATTGTAAAGAGAAGTTATTTACTGGTCAATCCTGGGAGTGAAAGGGTTAGATATCTCAAAAAGCATTTCAGTATCGCTTTATGTATCCCAGAATACCTTGTGTCAGCCGGGAGTGATTGTATAATCCTCTAGGTAGTAACGAGATCTTACAGTCGCTAGCCACGTTTGAAGGCGATCGTGACGATTATATGGAAATTACGCTTCGTAAAAGCGTTCATTATACCATGCATTGACCGCCGTGTTTGAAATTCACGCAAGACGAATATATAAGTCTTAACACGGATAAAATGTGAGAGGGATATATTGGAGTAAGGTTATATGAGAAATATAGGCTGTCTCTAAACTTATTCGCGTCGCTTTGTTAGAAAGGTTTCAAGAGCGTCTCCATTACCTACACAAAAGACCGCGGCTTACATACAGAAACGAAACTGAATGAAATAAATAATATATCGACTAGTTGATGATCGACCAATTTAGCTGAGAGAAATTGCTGCATTAAAGGCTGAATCAATGTGAAGCACTTGTTTGAATCATCGTTTTTACATCGAAATGAGCTTGGCCTTGGACTTAAAACTGTTAACAAAATCCCCTTGACATATGAGAAAGGCAGTTTTCCCGCCTGATTAAACAATGCAAGCCGTTTGGAAGAACTGTTTCAGTTTACGGCTTGGACATTGTTCGATTCACGTTGCAAAAAATACACTAAATCTAACCTATTATCATGCGAAGTACCTCTTAACAGCGGAAACATGATTAGCAAGCATCACCTGGATGAATCTCAGAGCAGAAAAAGTTAAGCACTGCGTAAATTATTCCGTTTTGTAAATGTAGTAGTTACTTAAGAAAGCGAAAACAAAACCGTAACGTACAAACCTTCCTGGGAAAAACTTCTTCCCTAAATTGTCTTACGGTGACTTATCTCGTTTTGATCAGGACTTTCTCAGTACGCCTTTCTACGTAATCTCCACTCAAGCTGTGTGGTGAGGTCAGTTTACGAATCCTTTTCCATGCGAAGTAAAGTCAGTTAACTTCTGCCGATGTAGACATAATACATCTATGAAAATATCACAGCTAACGGTAGAGTCATACCTACTGTGTTTTGATTTCACTTGTCAGTTCAGAGCTCTTCCAATATATTTTTCAATCAACAAGGTTATATACATTTTGCTTCGACAGCATAGGCTAAACCTATTAAATGAGTGCTATTTCAAAATTGCTCATCAAATTTCTTTTTAAGTCAAGTTGCCGCAATTAAACTGATAGAAATTACTATGACAACACTGAATTAATGTGAACTTAGTACTTTATTTATTTATTTTATTTATTTAATCGATATTTAAACAGGGACATCACATTTAGCATAGCTAGTTTAAAGAGAGCCCTGCGAAACAAAATTTGACAGTCTCTAAGGCACGGCCGTTAGATGATATGGAGAACGACTTAGAGGCAAGCCTTCGATGGGTACCCACAAGCATTATTTCGGATTTGGTAGAGTTTAGTATTAGGTAATTAGCACTAAGCCACTGAGTAACACTTTCTAAATCAGATGTCAGATTGGACTCAATGATGCTAACATCGCCACTAGCAAAGTGAAGTAGTGTGTCATCAGCATATAGCTTAACATTAGAATATCTAACGACATGAGACATGTCATTAATATGCATTACAAAGAGCAACGGCCCTAAAACGTTACGCTGGGGGGGGACTCCAAAATCGATTTTCTGAGACTCTGAGACTATCCCATTAACACAAACACTTTGAGAATGATTGGTTAAGTACGAGGAAAACCATTGTCTCGCTGAGGTAGAAGTACTTAACAAAACCATCGTTTTCATATCGGGAGAGCATGACCTCCATACATAAAAACCGCCAGAAAAATCAGTGTTGGGGAGAAAAACCACTTTTTAAAGAGATTAGACGATGCAAGCTGTTTCCCCATGCTGACTTCCGGAGTAAATGAGAAATTATGATCAGCAAACGAAGATGTAGACAAATATTAACACGCTGAATACGCTATTTTGTAATGGAAATGTGATAGTTACTTATGAAAACATAAAAAACGTTTTAAGTGCAAACCTTTCTGAAATACTGCTTTCTTCCTTCGAGACAAACACCACTTTGATCAGGACTTTTCAGGTCTTTTGATCTGGTCGTACCTCAGGTCATTTTGGAATTGAATTCGATGTCATTGCCTTTCGTATTTAATAACTTGATGTTATAATGGATACCAAGCGCTCCTGGCTGGAAAATAATCTGTAACCTGGGAGTGTTAAACACGGTTGGTACAAATTAGAATTCTGAATCTGTTATTTAAATCAGATAGCGCAAGTTGTCGCTTTAAGCTCGATCAGGTTGGATAAGTGTGGAAATTATATATTTTTTAATTTTTTACAGCTTAAAACCTGGAAATTAATCTCGATTTCTCTCTGAGATTAACTGATTATCTTTTTAGCTAAGTAGTATGATCTAAAGCTTTGAAAACTACTAAACCGTTTATCTTTCTATTTTTCATTAAAAGGTCTTCATTTCTTCTTCATTTGAGCTCTTTCCCTGATGAGAATTGTCATCTAGGTAACAACAAAAAGAATACTGAATTTGCATTAGTATCACCCATCGAGGAATGAAAAATTTAGAACTGGATATAACGATCATTCACACAGAAAACATCCCAAATCAGTGAAAATCTTGAAATGTAAAATTATTTCTGTCACCTTCTCCGAGCAAAATTATAATGACAGAGGTTATTTGCGAAAAAGCTTTCAGTGGGACACTTTGTTAGCTCGTGAAAGAGAGGGGAAGTAAAATTTGGCATAAAAAATAATGTATTTCCTAGTTTAGTTTTCAACACAGCAATAGACAGCAGTTGTTGTAAGACTTATATGCGTGCACGGAAGCCATTTAAAGAGATTTGATAATATTCGTCCATCAAGAGGCCAGTAATAATTTTACTCGACAAGGATTAAACTTGCCGGATAGATTTTGACCACCATATTTTCAGTTTGGTCGAGGAAAAGGCAAATTGAACATCAGAACCTGACTTGCTTGCTATTAAAATTTTGACATAGATCATGTTAGATTCATTAAAAATGCCGTTAACAAAGATGCTAATTAGGCGAGCGTTTGTTTTAGGCAACCATTCCTCCTAGAGCAAGTCTTGAATCCACTGGACGCTAATAAGCTACTACGTTAACAACCACAGAAACGGAAACGATACAAATCATAAGTTTTATGACACAATTTTCATAATGCTTCTTTGTTTACTGTCCCCTTGAAAATATAAAAATAAAAAATTGAAAAACGCTTGTAAGAATAATGCTTCAAGCTAAAAAGTTTTTGGCTGGTATAACGCGGTGTTTCGTCCCGGCCGAGAGACTCGTCAAACGCCTGTCGGAATTTCCAAGCAAACTCGTTGAGCATCGCAACCGAAGTTCCCTTCGCGATTCATCATCATCATCATCATCATGTTTATTTGTTCAAGCAGGTTGAATTTATTGGCAACTGTATAAGCTGATGTGGACCTGCTGTTTTCCCACCCAACCCACCCCAGGGGAGGACATCCAGCACACAGTAATCTCGTGCGTGGGAAATTAACGTCTCTTACCCCTTACCCTTTAAGAGACGGGACCTCCGGCTTTACGTCCTATCCGAGAAGACGAAACAATGTGAGTGAAGTGTCTTGCTTAAGGACTCAACGTTAAGCCCCAGCCAGGACTTGAACCCGGGCCGTTTAACCCAGAGTCGGACTACTCACGCCTCACAAATTGCAAGATGTTAGCAGTGTTATACTTTATCGCAGAAGGATTTTCTTTCAAAGTTAATTTAGGGTTCATTTTAACAACATTATGTGGAAGTCAGAGTTGTAGCCCACAGTTCTTGTCGATGCTACGTCTAGAAAATTTCGAACTCGCGCTCGGTTCAAGAGACGCGAGGAGTCGATTGAAGTTTTGTGATCGAGCGAGTCAGCGAGCGAGGTTCGACTAGGAAAATAAATAAAAATAAATGAGAAGAAGGGCCGAGCGATGATAAACATACAAGACAGAATTTAAAGACTTACAAATGTTTGGCAAGAGTACCATTTAACCCCATACATTAATTATGCATTCAGTCTTTATTCAATGAAAACAATAGCGATGGCGTCGGCGACAAAAATTTCGGGTTAAAGAATAATACGTTGAAAGAATATTTGCGCGCTAACAAGCCGTAGCGTTTAAATAGTTCTGAAAGGCATGCATAAATGATAAGCTAACACAAAACTTCGCACGTGGAATCCTACAAGAGTGAACATTTTGTTGATCGATCTCTGATATCAAATTATTTTTAGCGGGGCTTCTACGCGCGCGAAGCGCGCGAGGGGCAGAGAGAGCCCCATACCCATGGAATATGGTCAACCTCTTTTAGTTTGGTTGTCACGTGACTGACCGAGCGTACGTACGTACGTACGTACGTACGTGCCTTCAGATTGCATGGATAGGGTAGGGGAGACTATCAAAACGAAGGGAGGGGTGTCTCAGGCGAGTCTTGGCAAATGCACATCTTTTATGTTATCATTAATATTACGAACTTGGGAGCTCCGCTTCTGGGCTTGGGTAAATCTATATATTATGGATTTACTCGCGCTGCTGCTGGTGATTCAGACCATGAGTATTCCCTACTTTTCGGCGAAGTCCGTTGCGCGGGTGAAAAAAAATCAATGAGCGCCTTTTTTTACTGATTTTTTTTTACTCGTGCGACAGACCTCGCTGAAAAGGAGGGACTTCTTGTAGTCTACTTGTGACTATTATTATTATTATTATTATTATTATTATTATTATGGCAACCACGACTTTTTTCGTTTGAGTGTTTCTTCTTCTAAAATATCGAAAATTACATTGCTGAGCGGTAAATTTGGAATTCAAAGTTCAATGTGATATTCATCCTGTTAGCAGTTATCGAAATCAATGTTCTTTGATGAAATAGAATTGCCAACTGAGGTTTGACAGCCACGATTTTCCAGATATGATTTAAACCAAGGAATAGATAACACATCCACGCCAAGGGATTGCAGCTTTAAGAGGATGTGATGTTAACCTTGTTAGGAACATTTATCGCAAGATATACTGACCAATCAGAGGGTGTGTATTTTAATCATACAACTATCCTTTTTCTACTCAAATCAATTAGTGAGATAAGTACACCAACTTGCATTACGTTTTATTACGTTTCAGGGTGTAGGGGGTTTATGTTCTACACTGATTATAAAAGGGATAAGTGGGATTAGAAGTGACAATCCTAAAAAATATATGCGAACTCAGGAGTTCCGTCAACCATAGCCACGCATGAGGGTCAAGTCAGCTGACGCCCAAACTAGTTACAGGTAATTTATGAAAATACCCTGATGACAAATTGTTGTTGTTGCCAGTGCTCAGGGCGATCGAGGCAAAAAAAAAAAAAAAAAAAGACCCGGTTCATATTCGACGATATTTGCATACGTGGAAAAAAGGGCTGTACTGTTTGTAAAGTAGAAAAAAAAAATGTGAATTTGAAAAACAAATCATGCTGAAGATAAAACACAATTTTTTTTTCTCGCAGTGAGCAAATACTCCACATCCTCCCTTCTTGAACTGAACAATATCTAGTGATGTGTAGGAAAAATGGCGGTGTTGTTTATATAGGGTTAGAAAATTTATGTGGTTCTAAAAAAACACAACTTCTGCGGGAGATAAAACAATCCAGAAACATCGATGATGTTTTTCATTCAGTGAGCAAATACTCCCAATCTCCCCGTCTTGTCGTCTTGTGACTTAACAATATTTTGATCTGTAAGGGTTACGGTTCCGTCATTTATTTAGGGTTGGGATAAAGAGTGCCGGAGAGATATAACGATTCAGAAAAATTGATGATGTTTTTCGGTCAGGATGTAAATACAATGTGTCAATATTCTAATTTTTCCAGTATACGTTTTGTTTGTCTCATAAACCTAGATCCTAAATGGTCTACGAGTTCCCTATGACATGCTAAATTTAGTAATTCCCATTAAATGAGCTTTCAGCTAAAATCAATTTACAACATTTTGGCAAAAACTCGGTAATGTATTATTTTCGCTGACCTAGCCTGAGGATCAACAAACTAATAGCGCTGCTTTAGGGACACCGGCTCGCCCTTTAAGTGCAATATCACTCAGTTGATATGGGCTCGATTTCCAAGGCCGGAACCACGTCACAGACTTAAGTCAATCTGTTCTTCATAAAAACTCTATTACGCTTTTGTTAAGTTCATTATTTGTAAGGTGTGTCCTTCCGATTCAATGTCCCTCTCTGGCCGTGTCTCTCCTGTTTGGTGTGCCCATCTCCTTGTTTACATTTGTCTTTAGAGGAAGACGATAATCAAAATGCTTTATCTTATAAAAAGACAATTCTTATCAGTGTCGGTGTAAAATGACACAATATTACGACGTAGCTTTTATGCACGATATCAATCATTTGATATAGGCTCAATTACTAAGATCTCGATCCCTTTTAGTCATCCTTCATTAGTGCGGTTAGGCTAACGCCTGCTATGCGTGGGTTGAGATTCTTTGACCGGGCCGGGTGGGTAAACTAACCACAATATTGATGCTTTTTTTTTCCCATGGAATAGTTCCCAGTAAGAGAAAATAATGAGTCATTATTTTCCCTTGATCCCTACTCAGAGATAAAGGTGCCGCCTGGCAAAGCACAGAGTGAGTAATTTCGTTGTCAGAAGCAGAAGAAATTTTAATAAATAGTCATTGTAAAAAATTAATATTCTACCCTTTGAAAATGTTTGATAACTCATTGCTTGCAAAATGCTCAATAGTCTGCTCGGTAGTCCCACCCCTCCCCTAGACAAAAAGACTGTCGTCCCATGGGACGCTTATATATAAGGCACTTCCCAGGGTCCCATTGAACCTTATTTATATCAACACATCAGCGCACTCTCTTGATCGCTTGTTTACTGAGTTCACGAACTGGTCGTTGATTTTCCTGAGGCATTTTTCTCTCACTATGGCTTTTTTCTGCCCCATGAGAATTCCAAGAAGACGAAGGAAACGTAAGTGGCCAATTCTAGCGGTAGGTCGTGTTTGAAAATTGTTTATGAGTTTTCTGTTTACACGCTGGTCCTCTCGCGTTTGTCAATATCTTTGACAGGATATCGAGATGAAGAACAAAAAGACACCACTCGAAATGGAAATGCCAAAGGAAGGATCACAGGCAGCAATAGTGTAGACTCTATTGTGGAGCTTGGAAGAGAAGAAGAGGATAACGAGATCGAATTTGAACCTCGGAAGATGGTTGTGCTTCATGATTTTATACCCTGCGTCGAAGATGAGGTCGCTGTAAAGCGCGGCCAACATGTCAAAGCTTTGTACCAAGAGACAGACTGGATCTATGTTATAATAAATGATGGAAAGGAAGGTTTCATACCATTTACGTATTGCGTCCCAGAGGAGGACTACGAAAAGCGGAAAGAGAAACAAAAAGGGCTTCATAGGAATAATTTTCGCAACGCTTCGTTCCTCGACTCGTTGCATGTGCAAACAGATAATACACCGTCTTATAATTTTAAGAAAGATGATTTTGGTGATTACATGGTTAGATTTGAGTTTATTGCCTGCGATGAGAACGATATTAATGCCAAGAAAGGAGAAAGAGTTCGAGTTTTAAACAAAGATGACAAGGATTGGTATTGGGTCTCAAAGAAGGATGGTGTTGAAGGATTTATTCCCAAAGATTTTCTTGTTCCGTTGGACGGACTCGAAAAAAGCGGTGAGTGCCTTACTTTTGTTTTCATAATCGTGTCAGTGATTTTCGAGTACTTGTGTACAATTGCAAGGGTCAATAGTTGTGTGAATTTGTGAAGGTTGGAGACTATTCCAAGCTACTTATGGAGGGCTCGCACGTAGTGGGAGACAATTTCGAAACCACTAGATACCAGCGTTTCCAAGAACATCGGCAACCAGTATCACAATCGCTAAATCGTCTGTTGTTAAGTTCTTATAAACAAGTAAAATGTCTCGGTCAACTAAGAAAACAGTCTTTTCGGAGGTCAACTTGATGATCAGTTAACTTAATTTATATTAACCATGTTTCTGAGATATTTCCGTCTCAAACAGTGTTAGCTAATTTTATGCGATTAAGCTTTCATTTTCCGTCGATGGAAGCGAGAATGCTTGTCACGGTAAATTAATGAACTATCAAATTACATCGGTTCAAAGCGGCCAGTAAAGGTGATTTATCTATACATTACTATTCTCGAAAAAACGTGTCCCTCTCTTAAATTTTTTTCTGAAGATCGGTGTTAACACTTCCTTGAATTAGAAAAAAAGAATTGTTGAAATTCACTTCCGTATTTTTTTTCTTATCCTCCTTGCTTTGAGATACTTTGACTCCGTTGCACCTTACTAATCAAACCATGTTACTCATGCTGACGTAAAGTAAATCAATGTTTCAAGCACAGGAGTGAACCATCACTGAATTATCACAACAAGTTCATGTGTGTAATGCACCATAATTGAGAACAAGCTTGTCACAATTTTTTAATGGAACATGTTTCCTTTGCAGATGAAATTCAAGTCATGAAATGATATCTGTACAGTCAAACGGATGCCTGAATATTTTCAGGCTTCTTTCCTGCAATTGCTGAAATTGCACTCAACTTGCTAGGTGCATTAGCTAATGGAGCTAGCTTTATATAGAGGTCTCTATTTCATGAAATGTTTGTTTGGAAACTCCTAGTGGCTTATCAAACTAGTTATCTTTTGATTTGTTATGTAAATTGATTATCTAAAGTAAGCTAACTTCTTTCTTCTTTGTTGATGGAGGGTGTTTTAGGGTTCTTGCTCCCAAGGCAATTTGAGAAAGGGGGGGGGGGGAGGGGAAGGAGTTGCAGGGTGCAAAACAAGGGGTTATTATAATGGTAGCCTGTCATGACATCCTTTTCCTTTTTGTTAAAATTTCTGACAATTACTTTTTTTTTTTCTAGATTTAAGTCCATCAACAGTTCAAAATCATTTGAATGGTAGCAGAAGAATATCTCAGACCCGAGTTTCACCATTGTCAACTCAAGTTGGAAGCACTTACAGAATAACAACCCCAGATTCCAACAGGTCAACTAGCAGTACAAACTCATCCTCAGAACCTTTGTTAATCACTCCTTCTTCAAGCCGAAATGGCTACAGTCCTGTCACTCCAAATGATCAGACAGAAGCATACCACCAACGTCGCAGCACTAATGAGCTTTTACTTTATGGACAAGAACTTGTCTGTACTGATACCTACCTAGCCAGAAGAATGGATGAACTTACTGTGAATAAAGGTGATTGGATTTATGCTGACATGAAGATCAAAGATGCAAGGGGCTGGATTTGGGCATATTCACCTTCAAACAAGTTGCAGGGCTATGTCCCAAAGTCATGTGTAAGACCACCAGCAACCACTCCTCTTTGATCAAAATTCAGCTAGAATTGAGTTTACGTATCTCTAGTATGGTCTGGGACCATTTTAGACTATTTTAGAGAGAAATAGGGAAAGCTATCATTGTTGTGAAATTAAATGTTTTTTGGTGCATAAGATATATTAAGCATAATATGTCAAGGGATAATGAATATTTTATAAAATAATTTAAGGAATTCATTCAGAAGAGATCCATAATTGAAACATTCTAGATATTTGTCAAAAGTAATTTAGAGCTTTTTCATCCTTGTGTCAAGTCCTTCATGTAGTTCACATGATGAGACAACTCTAACTTGAAGTGTATCATCACCATCATCTTGAGATTAATTGAGGCATCCTTGAGTGTTTGACAGGGTGTAGTCTGTGTGAGTAGAGTTTGGATAGTTTACTCCAAGAGACTAGTATACTCTTGTGAAACTAGTTGTGAGGATTTGTCACTATGGAATTATTAACCGTGAGACTCGGTACCAAACAGTTGAAATGTTAACCAATAAAAGTCTCAATAACCAGCCCTATGGCGATGATTTTGGGACTTATCTACCACCTAATTCCTGTTCTCATACTTCTTCAAGAATTTGTGTTTAGTTAGAAGTAATCATGTGTCGAAGTGATTCTCACCTTGAATGAAGATAAAGGCTGATAGTTTCGAAAGAAACTGTTTGGGGCTGCGTCGGTGGGGGTAACGAAATAATTTGGCTATGTCAACAAAGTTGAAATGGTAAATTAGCCACCGTAACAATTACAAAAGCTGACGTTTTGAGCGTTAGCCCTTCCTCGGAACGAATGGGCTAACGCTTTGCTCCGACGAAGGGCTAACGCTCGAAACGTCAGCTTTTGTAATCATTACGGTGGCCAGTTTACCATTTCAACTTTGTTGACATATCCAAATTGAATGAAGATATCTGCCAGTTATTTTTTTGTGTAGTAATTAGAGAATATTTTATGAAGATTCCAGAGAATGTATAACAACCTTGAGCATCACTAGCCAGTGATTAAAAAAGGTCCAACAAGAGCAAAAAGTAATTATTAACCCTTTGCTTTTTAAGATCTCAGTTATTTTCTCCTTACTGCAAGCCTTACAATTTTTATGATGTTAGTTTGGAGAATTTGGTATTGAATCAACTAGAAATTCCCCTAATTTATATTTTACTGATACTCATGCGAGTTAAAGGGCTAAGGAAAATGAGCTCTTGAAAATGATTGAAGCAAAGTTTTAAAATTTTGTCAATGTAAGGAATCGTTCAATTAGTGAGCTGGGCTTTTTCTCATCCGAGTTGTTGGATAATATCAACTGAGTTGAAATTGTAAATTGGCCACTGTAAATGGTTAAAAAGCTGATGTTTTGATTGTTAGCCCTTCGTCAGCTTTTTAACCCTTTACAGTGGCCAATTTACAATTTCAACTCAGTTGATATTACCAAATTACCTTGTTACCCATACCAACGCAGCACCACACTTTATTTAGAAACTCATCCCCTTTATTGTTGGATAATAGTTTTGTATACATTATTTGCACAGGTATCATCAAGTTCTTTGCAGAAAGTAGCTCTATTTTATGTGAGTTTTATGTGTAGCTTGTAATGATTGTGGATTCAACACAAAGGGGTGTTAATTTATTGTATGAATGAGTATATTTTATCAGCAAGTATTTACGATAGATACAAATTATTGCACTCCATATTCAGCTATGGGAACCGCCTCCCAGTTAGCTCAATGGATAGAGCGCTGGACTGTTGTGCGGGAGGTCAAGGGTTCGAGCCCCGGTCGGACCAACGCTCAGGGTCTTAAAATAATTGAGAAGAATATGCTACCTTTCTATAGCATCAAGAAATGGTCAGATATTCTAGTCTTCTCGGATAGGGATGAATAAATGGAGGCCCTGTCTCCTGCAGGGTTAGGGGTAGGAGACGTTAATTTCCCACGCACGAGATTACTGTATAATGGATGTCCTCCCCCTGGGGTGGGATGGGTGGGTCGAGGGTCATAGGTTAGAAAATTGTAACAGGTTATTGCGCTTCCCTCTTTAAATTAAGTTAAGTTAAAAAAAAAATTAAGGAGGGACTCACTTATTCTGTATTTTCAGGTAAACTGCAGTATTTATATAAATTTATGAGGATTTTTAATAAAGTATTATATTTATTAAGTTCTGGCTGTTCTCTCTATGCATATGGCTGGATTACTTGTGCATGATAGACAGTCCTTGGTGACATATGCCAATGAAAAAAGGCTCCAGGGGTCAGTTATGTGAGGGCCAGTGAGGCTTAATTCAGGGTTAAAAATTGAACTTGTTTCAGATTGCTCTTGTATAAAAGGTGTTTTTTGGACCATTAACCTTTTGTTCTCTAGTGGAAATTTCTTGTGAGAAGCAAGTCACTGGTTTGGGTCTGTCAAGGCCACTCTAAACAACAGGAAAATACTGTTGCTACCTTGGTAACTTACTCCAGCTTTTCAGGGACGTTTAAAATATGACCCTGCATGAAAACTAGGCTACTACATAAAATATCTTCTAATTCCGTCTAGCACAAAACAGCAGAGTGAAGCCTGATATGAAACCCACTTTTTTTGTACAAAAATTAATCTAGGCTTAAATTAAACGTTTTCCCTTTGATCAATACATCAACGGCCCGAGAAACTAGAAGAACTCTCCTCAATCTTTTTCTTTTTGAACTTAACTGCCATCGTTTCCGGGTGATGCACGCGGCTTGGCCTTTATAGATTATGCTAGTATATTATGCTAGTAGCATTGCTTTTTTTTGGCCACATCATGCTAAAATTATGCTCTTTTTTCCAAATTATGCCCCTTTTTTTTAAATTATGCTCTGAAAAAAATTACAAATAAGTTCAAAAAATACATTTTTTAATTAAAAGCCGTTGGTCTACAAGAAAGAAACGCAACAAATCCACAATGAAATTCAAATAAACATGTGGTTCATGTTAACATGCACACTAGTACTAGACTATACATGGCCTACAATGTGACTTCCGGTTCCGGCGCACCCCAGACTCGGGCTCAGACCGTTTAAGACGCCGCTCTGTCACAGTGAACTACAAATGCTACTACTTGAACTAACACTTAAAACATCGAATAACGTCACCAAGTGCTTGGGAGTATGAGATGAAGAATGATCAAATTGTAGCATCAAAAATGATCCGATAATTATCAAAATATGCGAATTATGCTACCATTGCTACTTGGCAGAAATTATGTCAGCTTGCTCAATTAAATTATGCTAAAAATTATACTAGCAATAAAGGCCTACACGCGGCATGTAAGATGTAGGTCTGGGAACTAATTTGACGCAAAGTTCATGGCGTAAGCAAATCGTCAGACAACCTTTGTCCTGACTGTAAATATTTACACAAAAAACTGTTTAATCGACTCGCATATTACTCACAATTGATGGTAAGTGAGAATTCTCGCCATTGTTTAAGGCTCCGCAATTGCTAAACTCGTTTCTTCCCGTTCAGCAAACGCAAAACTGTCAATTGAATGAAATTTGCATAATCGTCAGCACCTGTTCAGTACAAAAAAGGACTGAAAACAGATGTAATGAAAAACAAAAGCTTGCAGTCTAAACGCGACCGCGCCACTATATTCTCCTGTATTTACACATCGGGACTAAGCACTAAAACTCTTTTTAGAAATGTTGGCGCCTGAAGAATCCATCGACGAGTGCAAAGAAGCATTTTATCTTTACGACCGAAGGGGAGATAAGAGAGTCGAATGTAGCCAAATCGGAGAAGTTCTCCGGGCTCTCGGAACGAATCCGACGGAAGGAGAAATTTCAAAAATTATTCGTAATCTCGATCCTGCTAGTACTGGTATAAAGCGAGTTAGCTTCGAAGAATTCTTCCCAGTTTATCAAAATCTGCGTGATCGGAAAAAGAAAAGCGGAGGTGAGTGGTATAATTTATTTTAATGATGTCTTTCTTCTCCATAGAGCTTACTTTCCGTTTTCATTTGAAATGAATTCGCATTTAAAGATGTAAAGACAACAATAATATCCACAAGGTTTGAAACAGAAATCGATTTTAAACTGAAGAGAAACGCTATAATTTTAAAAGGCGACAGTGTTCTTAGTCCTTGCCAAATTACACAAAGTACTTTGCCCGAACAAGCTACACCACAAATCCAATACTTATTTTATCTTTAGCATATATTTGTAAATGGATTTAAGATCACTTAAATCAAACAAAACAATAAGACATATACGTACCTCATTCAAACAAAAATAAAAGCTTGTTTGCAAAACACGGTTGAATTGGTTTTCCTCCTGGTCGTTGCTGAAACTGATATTTGCCCACTTCAAATTAGCCTCCTTTGCAGACGTTCTTTGGGTGTCGAATTAAAAATTCTCCCCCGACGAACGGGGGAGAATTTTTAATTCGACACCCAAAGAACGTCTGCAAAGAAGGCTAACTTCAAATTTAGCACAATGAAAATAAACGCTGGTGATCACTTAACCCCTACGTAAAATTGAGTTCTTCACCTATCTGTTTCTGATATTTTTTTTTAGCCAAACGTGGTCTGACGAAACATGTTTTACTGGTGTAAATGGGGTATTCGCTAACAAAAATTTTTAGCTCCCTCGCGAAGACTGACTGATTAAGCACTTGCTAAAAATATTCTCACAATCTGAGTTTATTTCGCATCTTATCTTTTCTTTTCCAGTTGATCCGGAGTACTTTATCGAATGCCTTCGAGTCTTTGATCGCAACTGTAACGGGCTTGTAAACGCCTCTGAATTACGTCACGTGTTACGCAGTCTGGGTGACAAGTTGACAGCTGAAGAGCTTGATCAGCTTTTGGTTGGGTTCGAGGATAATCAAGGCCAGGTTATGTACGAAGAATTTGTGAAACACATCATGTCAGGATAGAATCAAGCAGAGATTATCAAGAAAAATATGTTTTTCCCTTCTTTTTCATCATTGCAACCGGGAGAAGACGTTCGTTGATGACTAGTCATGATAGTGTGAAAACGGTCGAAACTTTTTTTATGATGTAACCTCAACCTTTCAACTCTAAGAAGCGATTAAGTTGTAACTTCTCCTTGAAATATCAATACATAATTCACCATAAAGGTGACGAGTGGAGACGAACGTGTTAGGGAGAGAGTGCCATCTCGACAACGTCAATTTCTCTTGATTTATTAACAGACATAAATCTATGGCAGTTAGAATAGAGGATTAGTGGTCCGATCTTGGGAGTTCAAGGGTCAAACACAGTCGAAATTTTAGACTTTAGAGAGGTTTAAAGAAACTTTTATTTAAAAATGATAGGAACCGAAGAAAGTTATAAGTAAAAAAAAAATCGCTATGAGAGAAGATTCCTTGGTACTTTTCAATTTAAGGAATGAAGAAAAAGTTAAAGTAATCGTCTTGACCAACTCAGCTAGTTCTAAGTCAGGGGGTATCCAGCTCTCCAGGAATAGTTGGTAGGGGAAGGGATTAACCTGTGATTCAGATCACACAAGGTGTCTTTTTAACTATAGCCTGACTAAGCTGAGAAATATTCCAAGACAGGTAAATTTCAATTACCTTATTTTGAGAAGTAACATGCAATTCTGCCACAGCAAGAATTTTTGGGTCAGACGGAGCAGTAGAACAAATTCCACGGATCTCATAAGAAAGGGTGCGGACCCCCGGAACCTCCCCTCCTGCAGTGGGTACAGTAGGCCCGTGGAATTCGAGAACAACATCTGGGGGATAGGGGCAATTAAATGTTGGGGATATCCATGTTCAATAGGGTCAGCAGAATATTACATTGAAACAAATATAGAGGAAAGACCAATACAACGTAGATAAGTTTTAAAACGGAGCACTATATTTCGGCTGGCCAAACCAACCTTCTTCAGGTGCAATGGGAATTAATTTAATTTAATCACTTTCACCAGAGTGTGGTGAGGATCGCACAACAGAGCGAGGCTCCAAATTAAGTGCGCCCAATATCCGACCCATCCCACCCCAGGGGAGGACACCCATCACACAGTAATCTCGTGTGTGGGAAATTAACGTCTCCTTTCCCAACCCTGCAGGAGACGGGACCTCCATTTATTCGTCCCTATTCCGTAATAGTGCTCCGTCTTAAAACTTATCTACGTTGTATTGGCCTTGCCTCTATATTTATATTTGTTATTTTGGGCCGATTAGATCACTGCTGATCCAACGTACAAGAGTAGGATTATCGTCCACGGTTGCTTGCTGAACATTTCAAAGTTAAATTGAAACGTCTTGGGAAGAAATGGAAGACGAGAACGAGAACGAAAAAAGAGGAAAAGAAAAGTAAAGCTTGGACCCCTCTCCCATATTTTTCCGCGCTATTTTCTTTGAAGTAAAATCCGCTTATCAGGAGTGTGCTGCAAGCCGGCCAGATCCTTAGAAAGATGGATCTTGTCTGATATTCAGTCATTTCTCAGTTACTCCTCTCTCATGCAAGGAGAATGATTTATTTTGAGAATGTTTGGTTAATTTCTTATGCAGGTCATTTGCCAAGGAAACCATACTCGCTTACTATGGTTAGCCAAATGTTGCAAAATTCAACAACTTGCATATTTATATTCAACAAGTATTATTTATACTCAACAAAATATACTTTTATTCAACAGTTTACAGTTATATTCAACATTTTATATTGATTTTCAACGACACGCATTTTCTTTTCATATTCAACCAAAATTATTTTCATGCAACAACAATATTTAATCAACTTCAATAGCTGAATTTATTTTACTCAACAAAGTTAATTGTTCAACTTCAGTCCAAACTTTTTACCCAAAAAAAATGATTATTCAACTTCTACCATACATAGTTATTTAATGACATACCTTCTATTATGACTAAGTGTTTGAAAGTTCCCGGACATTCAAAATATCGTCATTCAACAAAATTCCCCGCCCCTACCCCCGAACTACCCCCAAACATGAAAACCATTCCCTTCCAATACAAAGATTATGGATTGGAACCCGATCATTCAATTTGCGCCAAAAATAAAAATGGCAGCCACAACACTGGACGAAGATTCATTCTTCAATTGCTTTGAGGATGTTATAAGCTTGTTAAATGTTTGTGAAGAGGGAGAAAACAGTATTTCCCGACCATTCCTGTTAATATATTATTTTATTTCAGATGTCTACCAAAGGGAAAATAATCCAATCAATGGTCATGTACGAGGTCATTTCAAAACGTAAAATGGCTTTGGATCAGTTGAGAAAAGGATTGATTACCCTTGGTGTTCTTGATGAGATGTCAAAGCACCCACATTTGTTTGAGAGTGTGTTCACCTTTAAACCTGTTGAGCTGACACCAGCGATAGTTAGAGAGTATCTCAAATATCCAGATGAATTAAGTGACCAAATTGAGTACCAGATATTCTGCTAAGTGAGTACAGTTTGGAGTATTCCTTAACCCCAGTTCTGTCAATTTTCGGCACCAACTGTGGAACAAAACCCTTAAATTTCCAGCAACCTCAGTCAACTCTCCTTTGCACTCGTTTACAATCAGTAACACGTTTTCGACAAATTTTGCCGCTGATTCTAAGCAATTGATCACCCTCTCTATAAATGGTCGGGAAATACTGTCTTCTCCCTCTTCACAAACAAGCTTATAACATCCTCAAAGCAATTGGAGAATGAATCTTCGTCCAGTGTTGTGGCTGCTATTTTGATTTTTGGCGCAAATTGAATGATCGGGTTCCAGTCCATAATCTTCGTATTGGAAGGGAATGGGTTTCATGTTTGGGGGTAGTTCGGGGGTAGGGGCGGGGAATTTTGTTGAGTGACGATATTTTGAATGTTCGGGAACTTTCGAACGCTTAGTCATAATAGAAGGTATGTCATTAAATAACTATGCATGGTAGAAGTTGAATGATTGTTTTTGTTGAGTAAAAAGTTTGGACTGAAGTTGAACAATTAAATAAATTTTTTTGAGTAAAATAAATAGCTATTGCAGTTGAATAAATATCGTTGTTGAATGAAAATAATTTTGGTTGAATATGAAAAGAAATGCGTGTTGTTGAACATAAATATAAAATGTTGAATATAATTGTAAACTGTTGAATAAAAATATATTTTGTTGAGCATAAATATAAGTTGTTGAATATAAATATGCAAGTTGTTGAATTTTGCAACATTTGGCTAACCATAGCTTACAGCTTTACACTTTTTTTCCTTTTCTAATTTTTTGGTGCGGACAAAGTGTGCGCGCTGTCAGTCGACTAGGGAGAGGAAGTGATGACCCTCCCCTCCCCTGTGACAAACAAACCTGGAAGTGAAACTAAGTTGAAGCGTTCCAAGTAGCTGTGTATTTTACTGTGGTTTGGAGCATTTTCAGCGATATTAGGTAATCAAGATGACACGTGTGTGTAATTAATGCTGTAACAATACGCGCTGATAGTATTTTTTCGAAATTATACTTCATGAATCGGGCTTTTGCTCCTTTTAGTCTAGGATTGACTCGAGGAATTTGAGCAAAAACATCGAATAATTGTGATCAAAAATCGTATAATTTCTAACCATTCGGTGATTGTTTGAAAAATGCCTCAATTAAAAAACCTTGCTATCGAAAATTTCTTTAATTTTCGTTCTCTTTCATGACTATTTCCTGGTTGAAGGTAATTATTGTAGGCTCCTAAATTACAAAGTTACTTTGAATCACTACCAGTTTAGTGTCGTTATGATAATATACAGTAAAAAACGTAAATTTTTCAAAGTTCCCACGCTGAGGTCTTAGATCTTTCAGTCAATTAATGTCAAACGTATGATGCACGATTAAATTAATCGTTATGCACTCGGAGGTGATGCAGACGTAATGTATAATCTTATTTTCTACTATAGAATTCTATGTGTTCACTCGAACAGAGATGATATTGTTTTAACGCTAAGTGCTGAAATAATGAAATAATTTCTTGGTTTAGACAAGGGTTTACTATGTGCACACTTCATTGCTAGCTTGACATTATTTTTCTTGTGTAAACTAACTCACATAATACCCTATCTTCATCATAATACCCGATCTTCATCTGCCGGTAACTATTAAATAAACTAGTCCAGGCTAAATCAACATAAAAACTCATTCTCAAGGATTGGTTGTAAAATTTGGAATAGCATCCCAGGAAACGTAAGGAATCTTCCAAAAGATATTTTCAAGAAAAAGCTAACAACAATATTATTTCAAAATCTTCAAATTCAAGATAGTTATGTTGACGTAGAATGAATAATCAATGATGTGTCAAAAGTTAAATCCAGTTAATAGTAGTGTATAAGTTATGTATTCTTCTGTTTATTGTCATGTGTTTCTGTTTCTGTATTTTTATCTCATACTGTCATTTCTGCTTTTAAATTAATGATTTCATATTTAATTTCTGCTTCTTGTATATCTTTTGTTGAACCGAAATCTATGTAAGATGTTTTAGTGTCCACACACTGCCCGCCGAGACTAGCTATGCTATTTGTGGGTAGTGGTTGATTATGTTAAGTTAAGTTTAACGCCATTAGAATTAGAATAATGGTTATTTCCTGGTCTCTTCAAAGTTTCCTACAGATTGGCATATTGACAATAGAATGGCAACAGCAAGGAGACGAGAGAGGTTCACTATCTTTGTGCGATTTAACTCCAACACCAACATACCAGTCACTATTGACCTACAATGGACAGTGTTGAGGCTTAAACAAGAGATAGCTACCAGTCAAGGAGTTGAAGCTTCAGAGTTGCGAATAATTTTTGCAGGGCGAGAACTGAAAGATGATCTTCAACTGAAGGTATGCATCAGTGTTTACTCTACGAAATCTGCTGGTATTTTCATTAAAGAAACACAAATCGCTTATATGATCTATGTCATTTTATTAGTGGTGTACATCTAACATCTGTCAACATCGTTAGCACAAAGGAACTGCTTCATTTGGAATTTCTATACAATTAGTTTAATCAATATCGGGTTTGGCTTTATTATGGGTAGGATATTTCAGTGAAGGAAAAAGGTTCAAAGGAAACTGCAAAACAAAGGCCATAGTGTGTAAGGGGTGGGCCTGCAGATGCAGAGTACCTTGCATTTAACTTTGATTTTGACTTTGCTTTTTTTAAAATAGTTGTTTACCTGGCTCCGGTTGTTCGAAGGATGGATAATGCTATACACTGGATAAATCTCTATCCGGTGGATAGCGTAGTACGTTTTGGTAACGCTCATCCGCTGGATAGCCATTTATCTGTTGGATAGCGTTATCCACCCTTTGAACAACCGGAGCCTGAAGTTTATATGATCAAATGTTACTATGGATGTTTTTTATGTAGAGAGGTTCTTTAAGGAAAAACTGGAAGTGTCACTGTGTTATTTTCACATATATGGAGGTGGCATGGCTGAGTGGCTAGGGTGCTGGACTTGTAATGCGGCGTCCCGTGTTCAAGTCCTCTGCCCTGCCATTCACTGGATTTGTTCTCGGGTTGCCCCTAGTTCAACTCCTTGGCTGCACTCTGTAAATAGCCCACTAGTCTGCCTCCTACCAGCAGTGGGGATCTTCCAGCACCTAGTTAGGCTACATTGTGGCTGAAAAGCCCCCATGGGGAGCTTCAATTAACATATTTATTTTTTTATTATTTATTTTTATTTTCAATGCGCCCTTTGTTGGGAGGTTCATCTAACATCAAACCATTTCACTCATGCACCGGCTCAAATTTCCCAAAATTTCTTTTGCATAGTTTGCTGTTGCAGTTGCAAAACTTTCTGTAATCAGTGTCTGGTATGACTGAAATCAATTTGTAACAAAATTTCTCTGAAAAGGGTCAATAACATATTTTATTACACGACTCGGGCAGTCAGAGGGCCAGTAACTAAAATCAACCAATCATAATGCTCTATTGCCGGTCAATATTCTCTCAATATTGGACCGGGCACTGTCCCAAATGGTCCCGAATGATACTGCACTTGTGTCCCTTTGAACTTCAGTCGTATAATAAATCTCTTATTAACCAAGCTTGCTCAGGACCGTACTGGAAGAATATCGGCCCTCGGTCTTTTTTGTACAGACCGAGCGCAGCAAGGTCCGTACTGTCAAGACCTCGTGCTGATATTCTCCCAGTACAGCCCTCGCGCATGGTTAATAAGATATATGTTTTGCTTGGTTGTGTAATGCTATTCTATTCCATAGATTAAATAATAAATGTCATAATAAATATTTATTTATCATGTGTTGAATCAACTTGAACTAGGATGCAGAGATTCCTCACCAAAGTGTTATTCATGCTATCCGAGGTGGCCGCTGGTCGGCGAGACCTAGTAGACCTGGCAAAATAATGCCATTGGCCAAAGTTAAACTTTCCACTGTGGGTGAAGATGAAGAGAGAGCAGCGACTTCAACAGATGGAGGTATGTAGAAATGTCAGTAAAAACTGCCATTATGATATATTTTGGGGGAATGAAATGGATTAATGAGGGGAATGGTTGAGACTGGTTATTTGGTTTTATCAACTGAGTGATAACCTGAATTGGTCACTGTAAAGTGTTTCTAAGTATAATGTTTCTAGCACCAAAACCCTTTGTCAAAGCAAATTTGCTATTCACTTATCTTCCCTCCCTTCAAATTCCTGTTTTTTATCTTAAAGCACCTTCCCAGCGGCAGACCCAGTATTTTGTTTACTGCAAGACTTGTAAAGAGGTTACTCCAGGAAAGTTGAGGGTTTGTTGCTCTCTGTGCAAAGAAGGGGCAATTGTTCTTCAGCAGGTAAATTATTCTAAGCATTTAATTTTCAATTATTAGTTGATGTTGATGCAAAGTAATAATAGGAAGTAACGATTTACAAAAGAAATATACTCTCAAAAGGTTTTTACAAAAAATGAGGTTTGAATTGAATGACATGATATTCTCTCACTGTTTTTGATGGTATTACTGTCTGAAAGACAAGTTTTATGGTAATTGCTAAAATTATTCTTCACCTAATCTTTGGGAGCCACATGTCAATTTTTTCTCAAAGTGCCCCTCTCCTCCCAGGAATGTAAATTGAGTGATAGCAGTCAACTGTCAGGTAAACCTGTGGGGAGGGGGGTTAGGGTAACCTGTAATGGATTGGCATTCCATCCAGGGGGGGGGGGGTACGTAGCAGTACTCTTTGCCTCTTCATGCTACAAAAACTGGGATAAGCTCCAGTGGTGTGCGTATTCTCCATGCTGTTCTCAAAACATTTCCAAAGGCACTGACAAGGAGAGTTTGTTTAACAATTAAGAGCTTCTTTAGTTGATGATCATTTTCTCAATTCTTGTGACCTTCATGTATGATTCAGTGGTGATATTGTAAGGAGAAATTAGATGCTGGTCACTCTCAGGCATCAAAGAGTTAATATGATGTCTGCAGAGTGACTGTACTTGAATAGACTGCGGGTAACAAATAGTCACAGTGATTGTGTTATTCAGATCAGTGTTAAAATAGTAAAGGCTTTAGTGAGTTCAGTGTAGTCATTAGAAAGCAGAGGTGGTTCTAGGAGAGGGGCAGGGGGTCCAGGCCCCCCTTATTTTGGTTGCCCCCCTTATTTTGGTTAAAGAAATAAATGCAGAGGGAAAAAAGACAGCAGGTGAATTCACACAAACAAAAATGCCCCCCCCCCCTCCTCCTCCCTAGCTCAAGGTCTGGTTCTGCTACTGGAAATTGCCGTTGATTTAATGATTTACATCTTAATTTTCCTGACAGGATCCAAGTAGTTGGGAAGATGTTATGAGATCAGGAAGAATCAGAGGATCGTGTAAAAAATCAGGCTGTGAAGGGAGTATAGCGGTATAAGAAAGAGCTCTACTACTTACTCTTGTTAGGATAGCACAGACTCTGATAATTAGAATCATTATTTGAGAAGTCAGTACAATCTGCAGGATTCCATCAAAGCCTGAATTTTTCAGGCTTCTCTTTTGCAATTACTTAAAGAGAAGCTCACCTGCGAGGATCACGGCTTAATTTAATTTTCAATCTACAGGTCAAATGTAATTTATTTAATTACAAATGGTATCACATTATCCTTAACTTTTATCTGAATGGTTCTGCTTGAAGTGACCGTACAATACAGGTGGAAGACAATACAACCAGGCTGTTGGTACTAACTAAATATTAATAGAGGTGATCGTGAAATAAAGGTGAAAAAATTTCGGGGCTTTCACAAACGACAGATTCGACTGTATTTGGTCGCGTGATACATCTAAACTTATCGCGTTCGTGCAAAAATAATTGATGGATTATGATTTGTGATTTGCAATTCTGACGTCGCCAACAATCGGCTTTTGGTTACCTGTTTTTAGGAGTTTTACTTTAAGTGTGCACAACATACTGCTGCCGAGGGAGACAGATGTGTAGCACTAACTTTGATTCGGTCAAACACCAGAGACATTCCTTGTTTGGCCTGTGCTGATAACAGGTAAGTCACGTCATCAAGTTTTTTTTTTTTATCACTGACTGATGAGAGCCTTGGGTATCTAACTTGCTGGCTGAGCTACAGCAAATGCAAACCTAGTTTAACCGCAAGTTATCTAATATCGATAGGCGACAAATAAACTATTTTTTCCAAGTGATAGTTCCCAGTATTCAAACGTTAGGTACAATACGATGAAAGTCATCATTTGAAATTTAATTCCCATATTCATGACTTATTCATAAGATGATCATCCAACTTCGACACGCCAATTTCGTCACGTGCATGTGGTTTGAAACCCCGGTGAAACACTGGAATGACGGGCTATCCATGAGGTTCACATAATATCAAACCCTTGAGTTTGATAAAGCATCAAACTCTAGCGAATTCATTTCTTGATTTGAATAGCAACAACAGACTTTCCGATAACACGTGAAAAATTCGTGAATATTTTCATTTTCTTTCATCCATTTTCTCGTGTTTGAAAACCCTGATGAAACCCTCGCACTCGTTTTTAAAATAGTAATTCAAGGTGGGAGGCTAAGCTGTTTTTAGCCAACAGAACCGCCGGAATTTTTGCTGTCTTATAGGCGATCGGGAACAAACGCTTGGCGAGCGCGAAGCACCAGTCACGCGCGAGGAGGAGCGCGAAAGAATAAGTTAGTTTTTCTTCCCCTCGTGCGTGACTCACTTCGCGCTCGTCTCGCATTTTGAGCTCGTCTCGCTCTTGCCTCCGTTTGACTGAAAAAGGAAAAAACAAATTGCGCTTGTTTTGCCGGCTGAGTTTGCAAACATTTTGTCTCGCGAGCTGCAAAGCATTTGAAGGATCACGATAACCGCCTAGCTGCCATTTGCCTCTCAAATAATCTCATAAATTTGAACTTGGATTTTATCTGTTCCTTGAGGGCTCACTCGCAAAACGGTGAGCATCGAGGAACAGACACAGATAATGTCTGCCGACAAAATCCTGACCACTGATTTTCATGCCAAAGGGAGGCGATTGTTCATTTGGTCACAAATTCAATCGTGTTGCAGGGATCCTGTTTTGGTTTTCCCTTGCGCCGATGGACACGCTGTATGTTTGGAGTGCTTTGCAATCTACTCTACAACAAAACTGAATGACAGGCAGTTTGTACATAGCGAGACCTACGGCTATACCCTGCCGTGCCCGGGAAGTTCAGGTGAGACCAAAATATGAAAAAACATTTAGTAATCGTTCAAAACTTTGAGTGAATGTCACTTGTTCCCTTGTTGAAGAGGTGAGGGGAGCTCATACTCATAGCTGTGGCTCCAACGAGGACTTTTAAATTCAGGTTCAAACGCGCTTTCCTTAAGGAAATTGAAGAAAGAAATAGGAAGTAAAACTAGGAAATGCTGTTGAACGTTGTAGGTTGAACGCAATTATTTTAGCACGTTTCTTTCGGGGTGCCCTGCAAGCAGAGCCCCGGCTCTGTTCGTAGGTTTTTCCAGGGAAATTAAAAGAGAAAGCCAGGTTTCTCCAGGTTAATTTTGTTCTCTTCAACACAATGGAACACAATGGAACACAACTAAACTCTCACTACGTGAATAAAGAGGGTAAGTCTCCTAAAGAAACTGTGTATAAGGGGTGTATCAGGTTAGTTGGGTTTTATCACAAGCTGATAACCTGGTTTTACCAATTAAGAAAATAACAAAGTACAAACGCTTACACATTTTCAAACTATTTCACTACATGATTGGGTTTTTGCTTTAAATCGATCTCAAACAATGTCTTAACATAGTTTTGCTTTTAACCTTAAGGTTATAGTATCATTCCTTTTTGAACATTTTGCCGATTTCCTTCAGAACATCTAGGGTAAATTGTTGATATCGGCTCTCAGCTTCAAGTTGTTGCTGTAGAATTCTTTTCAATAAGTCCTCCTCCCTTTTGCGGCTGTCCTCTAAAAACTCCCGTAAGATGGCGATCATGCTAAGATCTTCCCGACGGCTCTGAGGTGTTTTGAGCGGTTTTGGATTCTTCCTCGGTTTTTTCCGAGGAAGTGGTTCGGTGGGGGCGATGAGAGGTCTTTTTGAGCCCCGAGCTGTCATTTCTTCGGAGTAGCTCTCGTCCTCTGATGATTCGTCTTCGCTCGCAAAACTCTTTGGTGCATGCAGAAGTTCCATGCTGACTGCCGTCGCTGGAGAAGGCTGAGAAATAGCTGTGGAGTATACTTGTACGGGGATGGGGTATTGGTCTGCTTGGCTAGCTGCTATTGGTGCATTCAGTGGCGTGGGTGGTGGGGCCGGTTTGATGGGACGCAAATGTCTGCTTGTAAACGTGTCCGAAGGAATCGCACTGGGAAAGGTTAATGTGGGAGAAGGAGTAACAACAGTTTGAGAAGCAACGACGCCATTGGCAATGGTGTGCTCGGCCGGTATGTTGATGCGTACCACCTCTTCTTCGCGAAATAGATCGCTTTTATTGTTAAGAATCTCTTTTACTTGGTCGTGGTAGGGAAATGAATGAGGTAATTGGTCCTTTGTTCGTTTGTATTCCGCGAGCAGGTTCTTTATCCGCACCTTGCATTGATTCCCTGTTCTGGGCCCCAGCGAGCAATGCGCTACTCGCCTGTTGAATTCCTTGGCAATCATGTTCCATTCTTCGTAATTTCGTTTCTTGCCCTTGATAATTCTATAGTTTGCCCTCCAAAGGCTTAGCAGGGCCATGGTTTCTGGATCTGTCCAACGGGAAGAATTAATAGTTCCCAGGGCTTCTTCGCCATTCCCCTCCTGGCCCTTCACCTGTTGACCGGGAAGAATGACTTCTATTGTGGTAGTTTTTACACCCTCCCCCACTGTCATCGTGTTTGAGTTGGACACTGTAGCCATGGAAACCGTTGTAGGGTGTTGTGACATCGCTTACACGCGTGATATCTGTTGAGAGTTTAAAGGGGGAAGGGAGGGTGAGGTTAGTTTTTGTGCTATTTTTTTTTATAAAGCTTTCCAATTACTCAGGCACTCCTCAGGTGCCCTGTGTTTAAAGTAGGGGTTCAGTCCAATCTCAAATCTCCGTGTAGGTTCTGTGTGAGTCCAAAATTTTCACATGTGGACTTCAAGAACTGATTGAAAAGAACGAAAAAAAAAGCAGTATAAAGCGTGTCTGTACTTTACCATTACAAGCGCTTGAATACACGCACATTTATGCATTATTATATCATTGCTTTAAGCCAGAGGACACAACGTAAGTTGGGAATAATAACACTAATATTAATAATAATAATAATAATAATGATAATAATAATAATAATGATAATAATAATAATAATGATAATAATAATAATAATAATATTGATAATTAAGGGTAATAAAAGCGTAAATTAACATATATGATAAAATGTAACATTTTAATTCAAATGCATATAAACAAAAATCTGTTAAAAGTAGTAAAACTTATACTTCATTAATCTTTTAGAAATCTTTGCACGAATCTAATGAAATCTAATTTTGAAAGGCGTTTAAAATTGGACTTCAAAATAATTAAAATAAAGAAATTAATCAAAGTTTTAATAATATCCATTTGGATCTGATTAAAGGTAGTTAACAAAGATGTGTCGTAATCAAAGTCTATCAAAAACTATCAGAATTTATCTCATTGCGAATATTGGAAGGCAAGCTGTCCTACATCTTCAATACTGCGGCCGACAAAGCGCGGTCACCGAGTGTTACTTTATTTACACTGGTTGGCTCTCCTGGAGAAGTCCATTGTTCGACCTTAGGCTATAATTTTACTTTCCAATGAGTAGCTGTTCCGCTATGTCTAGCTTTAAAAGTTAGAAAGGGAATTTTCAAATCTAGGAAATGCTAGAATAGAGCCAAACAAACATACTAGAGTACCTTGTTAAAAAAACAACCAAGACTAAAGTTAATCCTGATGAAATAGTTGTTGAGGGGTTTCTTCGCAGTGTTAGGTCTTTTGACCCTAAGTAGACTCCAGTTGTAATATTATTTACGAGAATATTCGAGTGCTAATTATATGTAATCTGTCGTCTTGAAATTGTAAAATCTACTTAATTTATCTTACCAGAAATTATCCCAGAATAAGTTTATTCTTTGAGGTAAATCTACGGTAAGCGTGAAAGAAATTCGCGGTTCAAACGAAACAAACGTTTCGAACCTAGCGACCCCTTTGAGATATACCGACAGCTTAAGTGTATGTCTACAAAAGAACAACAATTGAAATTTTAGACAACCGCCTCCTGTCATAAAACAAGAACTAATTCCTTGAAATGAAAGCACAGATTGAGAAACACACGAATGTGCTTTAGATTGGGTTGGCGTTTCAAAGCTTGACGATAAGCCATCGTGATGCCGTAATGAATTGTAATTTGAAACAACTTGATTTTGATCGAAGTAGCTTAGAATATACCTACGTCTCTTATATTGAATCGCAACGTTTCAATGTAATTTCACTCCATGTTCATCCTAACCTTTGCCTCAATTGTCGAATTTTTAAGTAGAATCAAAGAATTATATTCTTGAACTGAATACAACGATATAAACAACGAACACAGTGTTAAGACAATCATAAAATGTGCAACTCGCTCGAGCCGAGATCGACGCAATGCTAATGACGGATTCAAACGTGTTTAGAATGCTAAATCGCTTTCCACAGGGCTTTCTTAAATCGCAACTGTAAAATTGAAAATACTTACCAACTGTTATTCGAACAATTTTGAAGTTCTGTGTATGCTTCTACTGCCAGTGTAAGTTTCCTGCTTGTGCTCGTTTGAGATCAATTCTTGAAATGTTCAAATCGAAACTCGAATCGAAACTCGCTAGTCTTGAAGCGCTTGATCAAGCAATCTTTCCATATTTGGCTTTCTCACTACGCTGAAACTTCATTTGATGAAAAAATCAAACTTTTTCCTTCCATTCCTCTTAGTGCTTTAAGCTCTCAATGTACAAAATATGTCACTAGCTCGTGAGTCGTATATTCCGTCCTTTTTTATCTCCTCTCGTGGAGAAACGGTTGAAGCTCTACAGCCCGACTCAAATTTAATTCAAGCCACCCCAGTGTCAGATGCGTAGACAATAATCCTTTGTTCGAAATGTGACGTAGACGAGATCCGAGACGTGATTCGATTGTTCGCTTGATTAATCAGTCTTGCGATGCATCTCATGCATACGTGAAGACAATTTTCTCTTTGAAGGGAATTTAAGACGGCTTTTCTTGATTTCAGAAAAGAGATTATGAAGGGGTATCAGATTTAAGTCGCGCTTTATTTTTCGCAGTTTGGCACTCGATCATTCACGATATTTTGAAATTAAAAAAATGGGGAAAACCAGACAGAAAGAAAGTTTTGAAGTAATTGGTTGTTCAAGCTCTTTTTATTTATTTTTAAAGCATATGCACTTTACCGCATATTCACGAATGTTTTGAACGGAGGATATCCACTGGCGCTTTGTGTATATGTTTTTTTTTGTTGTTGTTGTTGGGAGCGTTTCCACATGCAAATCGCGAGCTTCCAGGAAAAATTCGTAATTTTAATCTCTTTGCGGATAATTATTGTAAATCTCTTACAGTCCTAATTTTATCGCTTAATATTAGGATTTGCAAGAGTTGGGAAAGAATAAGTCGCGCGATTAACTGTGTTGCTACTGTTGACTTAAGAAATGAATTTTGTGCGTTTGTTTTTAACAGGGTTCAACTTTCATTTTATCGCTTTTCTCCCACAGGCAGCTGTGACAGCGCGCTTATTCCGGAGGCTCATCATTTCCGGGTGCTCCAAGATGATCAGGTTTGTAGGTCCATGAAATCTGGAACTGGATTCTTTGAATTTTATTGTATAGTACATTTCTTATATTGCTTTCAAAACGTTAACCCTATGCGGCTTGTCCTAGCCGTAATTCTATCCCACTCTGGAAGGAGTGGTCTGGTTTCGAGCCCCGGCCGGGGACATTGTGTTGTGTTCTCAGGCAAGACACTCTACTCTCACAGTGCTTCTCTTCGCCCAGGTGTTTAAATGGGTACCGGCGAATTTAATGCAGGGGGTAACCCTGCGATGGACTAGCATCCCATCCAGGGGGGAGTAGAAATACTCCTAGTCGCTTCATGCTACGGAAACCGGAGTTAAGCGCCGGCCTGATCGGCCACTTGGCTCGTAAACAGACTCTTTTTTTTCCATACGTGTGTTGCTTGCTCCTGGTGTCGTTATTTTACCGATTTTACTTGATTTAAGCGGTTTTTTTTAATTCTGGATTTCTCTTCTAAAAGAAGAGAAAACCAGGATTAAAAAACCAGGATTAAAGAAGAGAAAACCAGGTTTAAAAAAACCGCTTAAATCAAGTGAAATCGGTGAAATAACGACACCAGGAGCAAGCAACACACGTATGGAATAAGGTAAGCCATTTTTATTTAATATTTTCACTTTTAACTATCTCTATGGATATCTTGTAGAAAATCCCATGCAAATCCTTATAAATCGATATGAAAATTGTGTTCCTTGTGTGGTTCTCAAAGAGAGCTTGGGCCGCCTGTGTATCAACTAGGTTGAAATTGCAAATTGGTCACCGTAAAGAGTTAAAAAGCTGACATTTCGAGCGTTAGCCCTTCTTCAGAGCGAATGACGAAGGGCTAACGCCCGAAACGTCAGCTTTTTAATTCTTTTTTTTTTTTTTTTTTTTTTTATACTGATTTGCTAGCGCGAAGTTTTGAGCGATTAAGTCGTAAGTCTCTCGCGCGGCTACGCCGTTCAAAACCGTCAGCTACGAAGGCAACAGTTGTGCTCTTCTGGGCCGTGTAGAACTGGAAGTGTAAGTAATACGCAACGTTTAATGTAGAGTGTATCAATTGAATTGCAGTATGACCGCTACCAGAGGTTCGGAACGGAGGAGTATGTTTTGAAAATGGGTGGCGTGCTATGTCCTGGGCGTGGCTGCGGAATGGGCCTTTTGCCTGAACCAAACATGCGCCGTATCAAGTGTGAGCATTGCCAGGTAACTAGATATACACACGGGAAAATTAATTCCACGAGTTGTTTGGCAAAAATCGATGTTCAGACGAAATTTCACCTGTTACAAACTCTTAGGGCGTAAACAACAGCTGTAATTACTCATAAGATTAGACTGTCTTCACTGATTGAAAGCTGTTCTCTCACCACAGTTTCAAGAGAAGGGATAAAATAACAGTCGTATCGAACTGGGTGAAACTGTCTTTTGCAGGCATGCTATACAGTTTCTGTTTGCTCTTCGTTTTCAGTTTGAGTTCTGTAGAGAGTGCAAGGAGCCTTTTCAGCGAGGTCACTCGTGCAATCAGAGTAACCCAAACCCAACAACAAATGCTAGGGCTAGCGTAAGTATATAACGAGTCTGAAACTCGTAACAGCCTACAAACAAACGTGGCACTAAGTGTTTCACGAGTGATCCTTGAAAATTGTGGTGTGCGGTTTTGTTTATGTATTAAAATGACTTCTAAGGCTTGTTAATTCTGATTTTAAATGCATAAATTTAACACCTTCTAAAAAATGAATAAAAAATGAATAGAATAATACAGTAAAAACCTGTGTGTAAGAACCTAGTTTTTTTCATGTCTGGCAAAATAGGTTCTTATGTTTTGGGGTATTTACTGACAACTTAGGCAAAACAGGTTCTTCATTGGTTCTTAAATATCTTTAATGCCAGACTTAATTTTCTATACTATACTGTACAATACACTGTGCACTAAACAATGTACTTAATTATACAGTTTAGAAGTTTATACCCAGGAGTACACTTTTTTAACTTGCTTTAATACATGACTGGGAGCCACAAATATAGTGGGGAAACTGTATTGTGACATGTTTTATGGAAGTGTCAAATGTATAGAAAACATTTATTTTATAGTTGCAGACATATTTTGTTACAACATTGTTTCATTATCCAGAATGACTCTTCATATAAGAACCATGCAGGTTTTGCTGGGTAAACGGGTTCTTATATTTTTGGGTATTAAAATCCAAAATTTCTGCCAAAAAGGTTCTTAATTAGTAGGTTCTTACACGCGGGTTTTTACTGTATGGGACTCCTTTTCAGAATTACCAAGTCAATTTAGAAAACGCCAGACGAGCACGCTGGGAAGCTGAAGCGCGACAAGTGATTGAGCAGATCAGCAAGAAGTGTCCCGGATGTAAGACAAACACTGAGAAAAATGGTAAGGAAAGAGGAGCCCTAACCCAATGGAACACTTCCCAACAATCCGCTAAACCTAAAAAACAACGCCTTCAGCGGCTTGTCTCACTAGGAGACCGAGCTGAAAAACATGTTAACGCGTCACTCACTCACTTCCGTGTGCTCATGCACGGAAACTTATGCAACACTACAGCAAAAGGCAGAATTTTTTAACAAACTGGACAACGGCGAGGTTTTCTTCCCTCGATGTGAAGTTAGGAAAACTTTCGCTCCAGGCATTCCAGCAGCATTGTATCCTATATTTTGAGCGCTTGTTTAAAACTGTCCGCTGAAGAGTAATTCAATTGCGAAAATCTAGGAAAATACCTGTGTATTCCTTTTGTGTCCAAGCAATTCTGTGACCAAGGCAAACCGGAAGGTTTGTTTTTCGCCATTTTTTCGGATCCGGTTTTTCTCCAAACTGTTCGGGGAGGGGTGCGGACTCATTCCTCAACCAGCGGCTGGTAATTCCAACAAAAATGTTTATTGATTTGCATTTTTGTCTTCTTTAAGGTGGATGTAACCACATGACTTGTTCTCGCTGTCGCTTTGAATGGTGCTGGATTTGTTTAATTCGTTGGAATCCCGATTGTCAGGGTTCTCACTGGTTTAGGACGTGAACGCCATGTCACGCAATCTCTCAAGGATAAGATGCTTGCTCCACAAGGATTTTGCTAGTCTAGGAAAACCTTTGGAGATATCGAGTGGAAGGATAAAGGAAAATTAGGTTTATTTCTTGACAGTTATTGAACAATTTACAATCTCGACCGAAAAGTAGCTAAACTGTAGAATTAATTTGTAAGTTTTTTTAGAAACTATTGTAGAAACTGAAAGAGGATATAGGTGATGTCTGTCGATGAAACGGACTCTTTGACGTTTGTTAACAAAAATGTAACTCTGAGTATAATAAGTGCCGACTAAAGTTGGGGAATGCACTGGAAAAAAAAATTGTGTTATTTAGTGAACTGCCTTTAAGGTTATAGTGTCGATTGAAATTTGATTGAGATACGCACTGCGATTTAAAATCGATTGCGATAAGTTCCAAGTTAACACATTTTTAATGGGAACCGTAGTTCAAGGAACTTTCTATATTCGATGCTTCAGTTAACAAAATTTAACACCGCTCCATGCTTTATCTTAGCAGTGCCTAGAAACGTGGATAGCTGCAACCATAACAGTTTAGAATGCTGAACCAGTGATTTTTATGGCTACTGACTCCTATGGAAGCGAAGCCATAATATTGCCTAATTTGTAACTGATTACTACTCTAAGCTGCGCGTATGTCTTATTATATTTGTTTTCAAACAAATCGATTATTTTTCGCAAAGCGTTCACCAAGGTTTATATAGTTTATCAGAAGTAGCCAATAAAGGTTGCGGGTTTTACTCACCCCAAGTCTGTGATTTTTGCTATTTTAATAGGGTTAGCTCACGGCTGTAAGACTGGCTTCAGTGGCTTGTAGCAGAAGACGACATCATACAAGCCTTACTATGTTATAAATAATGACCAGGTTCATTCAGTTGCAAATGCATGGCTGGTTTAGTCGTTGTTTGCTTCCCCCGCTAGCTTGTTGTGACCAATCAAACCCGTTCAAGTCGAACCTATCATGGAGCGGGACATGGAGTGAACTGGAAAACCGTCAGGAAAACGAAAAATGACAAAAGCTCTGAGGGTGGATCTTGAGAGTCTAGAGTAGGAGGGTCGAATAACTGAACTGCATGAAGCCCGCCCCCCCCCCCCATTGTGCAACCTTCTTCGAGGTCCGAATGATATCAAATATGGCCACTTTGGTATTTTTCTCTCTCCAGCCAACCACATCCACCATTGTTCTGAGTTGTACATTGAGACTTTCCTTCATTCAATTTTTCGCGTTTACAGCGTACAGGGCTTTAGTCGGTGGAAAGGCTGTATAGAGCAACTCACGAAAGAACTAGTTTACCCCAGGCTGTCACAAACAAGAAAAGCCTAGCACCGCTTAGAACTCTGTTAGGACAGGGCTGTGAACTCGGCTGAAAACTTCGAAAGTATCAATATGGCCTAGTTTTCCGCACATCTTTAGCAAATTAAAATAACAGCTATTGAAGATTGTTGCAAAGTATCTGTCACGACTCGCTTGCCATGGTTGACGCATAGCCGGAACTCACCGAAGAAAATCCTGTAAACTTCCGGCGCAGGTGTGCGGTCAGCAGCGTGCGGTGAACTAGGCAACGAAAAAGAACGAAGGAAAAATTATTCCCGCTTGGATAGAATTGTAAACATAAAGTTGTTTAACCAAATCTGATAGCGTCTACAAGGATTCCGTAACCGGATCCTTTCCAAAATGCACGAGAAAACGGATATGTTTTGCCCTTTGTGCTATAGCAACTACGGGACTGGATTTCCGCAGAGAATTCCGAGAGAGCTCGACTGCAGACATACATTTTGTACAGGTAATCATGAATGTTGTTTGAATTGTGACTCGTCTTGCGTGAATGTGGAATTCAGATTGGGCTTTCGTCCACAAATTTCATTTGAATGTTTCTCTGTGCTCTAAAATTATCGACTATGAAGTGGAGTATATATGGCCGTTTTGAATGGGAAGAATTTTTTTTTTATTCATAGTGTAGCATAGTTCTAATTGTTGTTGACGAAACTGCTCAAATAGACAAAGTAAACAGTGAAACATTTAAAGAGATTCAATTTTTTTTTACGTGAAGAAGAAAACAAGGCTTCCCTTATGGTTTATCTTGCCCTATGGGTATGTCGAAAGGGAAGTCAGAAAAGAAAATTAGCTTAATTTTTGAGAAAAACTTGTAGACTCGTAGTGTTTGTCTAATTTTCCATGGATACCCAGGCTCTTAAAATATTAACGCTAGGAAGTCGCTTGTATTAATAATTTAACAGTTCCCTGGCTATTTTGTGGTTTTATAACTTTTCGGATTTTTTCTTGAATTTCGGAAATTCGCTGGTAGACGTCAAGGAAATCTTTTCAAATTCTTTCTCAGACGTGTATTTTCTCGTGACTTTTGCGCATATGCAAATAGTCTGTTTTTGTCTTGAAACCTACTCCACCGTGCAATGCATGTCTGTGGTTCGATTAGATAAGATCAGCATTGTTGAAATAAACATACATTCTCTAAACAAAAGCTAGAAATAATCAGAGTGCTTAGGGTGATTTAGATTTAGGTTCTTTGACAAATCAGACATTATGCTCATCATGATCCAAGAAATTACCACAATTCATTGTTCTCTCAAAGTTCATTGCTTCTCTTTAGTTTTCTTCAATAGTAGATTGTTCCATAACACGGTCTGATAGCGATAAACTACTGCACATCCTTAGAGCCTGAAACACTCAGACCAGGAGGCAGCTTTTAAGGCACCCAATTCACAAACCACAGGAGTTATATCTAATGGCAGGAGTTAATATTTATTGGCAATTACTTGTGCTTGGTGGAAACGATAAAGTAAAAAATCTGTTTCCTTAATGGCTGACTCAAGCCTATCCTTAATGTCTCAATAGAAAGCTAGATTTTCAGAAGATAATGGGCTGATCAGTTTGAAGCATCCTCCCCACAGGCAACCCACAGGCATTTGACTGTCGTCCATGCCCTGGAGTAAGGCGTTTGACACGAAAAGCCTTCTCAGGGGTGGGAAATTTGAGCGTTAAGAGTTAAAAATTTACTGAAGAAGTGATATTTACTTTTGTTTTTTATTCTGCATAGAGTGTCTTGTTAAGCTACAAGAACTACAGGGCTCAGTCATAGAATGTTGTTCTTGTAAACTGCGCACTCTGTTACCTGCCAATGGTGTGGATGGACTTGTTAGAAACATGGATCTCTTAACAGCTGTGCTACGGTCTGAGGAAGAGGAACAAAAATTGTGCAACTTTTGCATTCAGAAGGTTTACCCTCCTAAACCAGCAACATTTTACTGCTCAGATTGTGAAGTATTCATGTGTGGCGGTTGTTCAGATGACATCCACTCCCAGTTGGAGTTCCGTTGCCACGACATTCATAAGGCGACTGCTGTTAAGAATGGCACAGGAGATGATAGAAGCACAGTAGTCACTTCTCGACCTTCGTCAAACCTTTCAACTTTAAGTCAACACTCATTAGGTCTCAGGCCAGGATTAAATAACAGACCATCTAGCTCGTTATTGGATTACTCTGCAATACCTGGTAACATATCGAGAAATATGTCAAATTTCATAAAGTTTGCAAATGTGTCCCATTTTTTAAGAAGTGAATTATTTAGTTTGCAATAAAGCAGATTCTGATGAAATTTTTATGCTTTAAGTGAAAAGACAAGTAAAGCCCCATAAGGTGACCTGACAATGGCAACTCAGAAACATCACCTTTCAATCCTTTTATCCCTAACAGTGACTAACAACTAATTTCCCCTTACAATATCACCCCTGAATCACACATAAGGGTTATGAGAATAAAGGAAATGATCATCTAAAAGAGCTCTAGATTGTTAAACAAATTCTCCTTCTCAGCTCCTTAGGAATGAATGGAGAACAGTATGGAGAATATGCATACTGATATTAAGGTGCTAAGGGTGAACTCCCAAATTACACCACTGTTGACAAATGCTGCCTCCAGCTCCCACTGCTGTGATTTGGGTTTGATTTTTAGTACTTCACTAGGCATGTGGCTCAGGTTTTTGGTTGGTTCATTTCCATGTCCTTAGGAATTTCCTCTGGTTTTTTACCCCTCCCCCTGCCACAAAAACCAGTTCTCCAAATTCTTTGTCCTTCTGGAAGAAGTACAGGAAGAGCATCCTCATGTTTGTTCCACTGCAAAAATTCTTAGCTATTAATTTTAATTTACATTTTGGATAATTTAGAATGTCCCACCCACAAAGAGAAGACCAAGTACTACTGTCGAAATTGCAGATGTCTATGTTGTGCATCCTGTCACAGATATGGCAATCATAAGAACCACAGTTGTTTCCAGGTTCATGAAGCTGAAGAAAAGGAAAGAAAAGCACTTGTGAAATTACAAACACAAGTTGAACAGCGTGGTGAAAAAATTATTAAGGCAAGAGGGGAAGTTCAAAGAACTATTGAAGAGGTCAAGAGGAATACAATAGAAGTAAAGGACATAGCGCGGAGATACTACAGAGAGCTGCGGGCAGCCATTGACCAAGCAGAGACAATATTGATAGAGGATATCAACAAGAGAAGCGATGTGAAGCTGAAAGCTTTGAATGAACAACTCAGGTAAACAGCTGTAATAGTTTAAGAGGAGTGTGCACCACTTGAAAAGATGATTATAACAGAGCTTTTGTAGTAGAGCACTGGTTGTAGAGCAGTTCCTTTTTCTAGGGGTAAAAGGAAAGGTGGACCTGCAATTTATTATTCTGTTCTATTCCCTTTTCCTTCCCTGTAGTCTCAAATTTTAACAGGTGTACATTGATTTTTACTTTAGAACAGTTTTGTTTGGTTCAGAAACTTGTGCTAGTGTCTCAAACAAGAAAATGTTTGACCAAAACCAAAAACGAAAAGACAATTATAATTTTTCCATGTTTAAAGCTCATTGTAGATATTCACTTAATAAGTTCTCTTTGGCTATGTGCTTTAATAACCATTGATTATCTTTTTAAGCTGGCCGTTGACTAATTACTCAATAGTCATTTTGATAACATCCACAGGGGTAGATCTAGGGAAGGGGTGCAGAGAGATGCATACCCCCCCCCCGCCCCTTACTGAGATGACCAGCGGCTTTCTAAATATAACTTCCCAGTTTTAAAAAAACCTGCTCTATCGTTTGTTATGTACTTTCAGCAGTTCACAATATAACATTAGCTAGTTATAAGCCGTTCGCCTTTTGCAATTTGTTTACGACACCTGTCAGTTACGTCATCCCTAGTTGGTGCACCTCCTCCTTAGAAAAATGTTGGATCAAGCTGAACTGTGGCTCAAAACCAAACCTTATTATTGTGAGGTCTACCTTTTTGTAGTCAAATGATCGAAATCTCAAGCCTGACGACCACTGCGTGTAGAAACTGTGACAATGCGTTGAGTCTAGACTACTACGAAATGCTGATGCTAAAGAAAGATGTTGAAACAGAAATAATGAGTGTACTAGAAATGTTGTGTGAGATAAACCCTGTGGCTAAAGCTGATCTTGGCTGTCAGTTTCCAAATCACGAAAAACTTTTGAGTAACATTCGAAGCTGTGCAAAGCTTGTTTTACGTAAGTATCTGTTTTTTTTAGTCCTTTTTTCGCGAAAAATAAGTTGCTTTACTTGTAGAGCAATTATGTATGACTTTCTAAGATAATCGGAGACTGGGTTTGTTGGCCTTAGAGCAATTTCCAATTGAGTATCGAAAGTAATGCGGATTGCTTTGGTTTTGCTAAACTTTACTCTATGATTGGTCTAAAAATGCACGCCTCTTTCTCAGCCAATCGGATTAAGAACCAAAACCAAACGCGAATTTGTTACCCGCGTTTTCCCGCGCTTCAGGCAGTTTGCTTGTATTTACTTTGTATTCTAATTGGTTCCTTGAATTATTATCTTTTTGTTCTGATTGGCTGTTGTGATTACTTTGTTCCGATTGGCTGTTTTGATTACTTTGGTTTCATTTTCGACACTCAATCGAAATACGCTCTACTACTGTGACACTGGAAAACTCGCACCACCCTCTCACCGCCAACCGTGTCAGTTGAGCTCATTGTAGCTGGTTCTCGAAGTGATATGATGTTAGCGAATCTAAGGATCAGATTAAAAGATATTCTCGCGTTTGGTTACCGTCTAAAGTTCCATTAGTTCGACTTTTTTTCTGCGCGTAACTTGTTTGGCAGTTGGCACTGGGAGTTTTTCAGTTTTCACGCTCTTTGGACTGGTTGCAATCAGGGTCCTTCCGAATCCTAGACGCCTCTCTGTTAAAGAAAAAAGGTAAAAGAACAAAGAAAATTGAAATCAATTGGTGCGTAAGGGAGGAAGGGGATACCAAGACGTAGCTTCTTTCTCGTTCCCATCGTCCCTCGATCAGCGGAGTGTGCACGATAGCCTCAGGAAGGGATACTAGGTTAAATGACAGAGCTGAATAACGTATACGCATGCGCGAGGTTTTGCCGCGGAAACACGGATTTTGAGTCGTTCGCATGGTTGATTTCCTAGTCTATTGCTTCGAGACGTCGTTTTCCTTACTGCTTTTCTTTTACAGAACAACCTCCAAAAACTTGGTACACCCCCTAAAAATTTTCAAAAATTAATTTTCTCCTTAAAACCCCTGGAAATAGGAAAATTCCTTTGACGAAAACAGAGTTCCTCGTTTTTAAAAGTCAGCCCTTATTATTTTCCGCTAATTTCGCTAAATTTTAGACCTAGGACACTTGAGCCCGCGTTGTTGACCGCATACCCACGACGTAGCATTTCATTATTCAGCTCTGTCAGGTTAAATTGCATATGCTTGGCTTATTCCCGAACACATCAATACGATGGGTTGATTGATTTACTTTTCTTTACGAGTCATCGCGAGTGGTTCGTTCTCCATCTGCCTTATCTTTTATTTTACCTTTCTTATTATGCAGCTCCAGGACCCCCAGAGAAGCTGAAGTGTGAAATCACAGACAATTACAACGTGCAGGTGAAGTGGGATCCCCCTGAAGATAACTTGTTCTTGTACCCAGTACTGGGTTACATTCTGCAAAGCAGCTCAGGTGAGATTGAAACAGAAGATTTGTAATTTCTAGTTTTGATTGAGTAACATCAGTCACAATGGCCGATCAGATCAAGCAAACAATGTTAAATGGGTCACCACATGTAAAGTGACTGAATGGCGAGAAAACGCGAATGCTCAAGTGGTTAGAGGTTTTAGGTTTGTCTTTGACTGGGTGGGAGCAGTGTGCAGTGTTTCTTACCAATCAAAGAACGAGTTTAAGTATAAGCAGAGAAATCCCGAATTATTTTTTAGCCCTATGTAAGGCAACGTAAGTAGAAGTCGTAGTATTTTGTATATGTTACAAGTGCTAAATCCGGTGTTGTCTCATTTTAGGTCCTGATAATAGCTTCTTAACTATCTACAAAGGAAACAAGTCATCACTGACAATAGACAAGACTGCAGCTAATTTACCTGTCGGAAAACAAGTGCAGTTTCGCGCATGTGCTGTAAACCTGATTGGGCAAGGACCCTGGGGGTTCTCGTACGGGATCAAAATACCCGAGTAAGGGATGACGTCACTGGCGCAGAGCGCTAAAAGTTGTTAACGTCGCCAACACGATGAAGGACTTCCAAGAGATGTCCTCGACCATTCCTGTGTGTAAAAGAGCAATTTTGTCGCTAGGACTCAAGAATATTCATCATTACTTTCATAGAATCTAAGCGATCAAACTCCACTTATATTTCACCAACTGCGTGCTTCTTTGCTCTTCCTCATCTCTCTTCCTGGAACGACCGACGAGAGAATACCAGTAGGGTCTTACTTTGCCGCTCGCGGTGCACCGCGGGATTTCGCGCAGGTGAAAGAAACAGAACACTTGATTGTGGGTTGTAAGATTTATTATGTTGATCTGCACAAATTTGCTATCAAATGCTATCAATACGGAGAGGATAAGAGGAACCGATGTTCACACATAGTCGATGAGAGTTTTTGAAATGAAAATCATTAGGTCATGATAATTTTAACCTGATTTTTAACCTGATTTTCCCAATTTAGTGAAATGAAAAGAGGTAACAAAGAGTTTTAGATTGCAAATATTGAAATATTTCTTATTTAGGTATGATATGAAGGTCAGGGAAATTAACCAGTAAATTTTTTGATGCTATTGCCATGTTTCAAAGAGATGGAGCCGAAATAAAATGATTTTCACCATACATTTTGCTATCTTTGTTCACCTGAAAGAGAGTAAGCATCTTTCCCTTTGCGTCGAAGTGTACTAAAATAAAGGGGATGAGTTTACATAGAAACTGCGGGGCTGCGTCGGCGTGGGAGTATAACAAGACAATTTGGTATTATCGACTGAGTTGATAATGTAAATTATTAAAAACTAGATCATTGGATAATGCAATTCAAGACTTTTTAGTGTCGTAGCCATTATGGTATATCACGCAATATACCATGATCTACAAATATGGCAAGTGTACGTGTCGGCTTAAAATTAAAAGGGAGCTAAAAATTTATTAAAATTTAATAATTTAATTTAACGTTTTTAACAAAACAATTATTCCACTCGCGCTTGTTGGATATGAGATTATTATAGTCACGCGCTTCGTTGGCTATCTATCATCTCATATCCAACGCGCGCTCTTGGAATAATTGTTAATTAGCCACCGTAAAAGGTTTCTAAGCTGACGTTTCGAGCATTAGCCTCTCATCAGATTATCAACTCAGATGATAAAACCAAATTATCTTGCACTAAAATAAGCTGCATGAAATAGTCATGAGGAAGAAAGGAACTTACGGAAGGGTACCCTTTTCAGGCAATCAGTTAGTGAAGCAAAGCGCAATAGTAAGCTTGCAGTGCCGTAAATAGTAGTAGAGGAGTGAACAAAGGAAAGGTTAGGAGTCTGGTTCCGACTTGATCCAAACCTCTCTCGCTTTTCACTCTTTTTTCTATATCTCCCAGCGTTAGCCCAGCTATTTGGGAGTATAAGTTCCAAGTTCCAAGTTCCAAGTTCCAAGTTCCAAGTTTCTCCCTGTTCGCGCCGATTTCTATTTCGCTACATTTGGCTAAGTAAACGCCTGGGACAGGCTAACAAAAGGGAAATCCAACAGTGATCACATTGACAGAGAGATTTGGAGAGAGAAGGCTATAAGGCTTTGAGGCCTATTATCCCAAGGCCAGGGTAGACGGAGCACAAATTGAGATCAGGATTGATCAGAAACGTGCCCTGAAAACAGTATTATTGATGGGTCATGGAACTGTTTATTTATTTTCGGTGTCGAGTGAATGAATTTTGCTATTGAGCCCCATTTACAAGCAGAGACGCCAGTTAGAATGGGATAAATTTGGGCAAGATGCCCCCTCTCATAGCATGGGCAAGCTTCTCGTGCTGTGTGCACGATACAATATAATCATTATTTGCCTTTCCCAAAGGAAAAAAAAAAACATTCCGGTCATTCCGTTGAGAAAATATATTTTCGCAGATCATTCCATCAGAAAAAACAGGTTTCAATCAGGTTATCTTTAAGAGTGAGCACCATAAGGTTGCTGCAAAGTTAATAAAGTTTAAAAATCTCCACAATTCCTCTTCTCGGGGATAAAAAAAAAAAAACTACAACAAAAAAACAAAAAACAAAAAACCACAGAACAGTGGGCTACACGGTTTTACGTTGTGTAAGACTGATGTTATGTCCTGCGGAATTTTCTACCGTGGTAGATTAGAACCCAGGTCTTTGACCACCACGTTGCATCATCCGGCGCCATCTTGTAAATGGCTTTGTGAAAGAAAAAAAAAACCTTAAAAAAAAATTTTACGTTATAGACTGAAGTGTACAGTTACATAGTGATGGCTGCAGACAATGTTTCATCTCAGACCACAACTGGACAGCCTCATTTGGCGAAGCAAGATCTAACAAAATTGGTAGAGATTGTGTTTGATCCATCTCGACAGTCACGTGTAGAGTGAAATAATTCAAGGTTGATAGGTTTGAATTACGTTTGTTCATATTTTTGCTTTTGTATTAGGATGAATCTCAGCTAAATCCTCTTACTCCCGAAGTTATCAGTCGTCAAGCAACGATCAACATCGGTAAGATATTAATATACACTACATGAAATATTTTTATAGGCTAGATGGATAGAGCCTACTTTACGATCAGAAATAAGAAGGGAGAAAGTCATCGGTGTTTTATTGATCTTAGAAAAATTTGCTATTTTTTTGCATCAGAATTACTTTTGCCACAAGGTTTTCCGTTTTTTTTTACTTTTTTTTTATAGGAACTATCGGCCATGTGGCTCACGGAAAATCAACAGTTGTCAAAGCATTATCAGGAGTACAGGTGATTTTCAATTCGTAGTCGTCCTTGTGTGATAACACTAAAGTAATGGGAGTATTCTGCTGGTGTGGGTATTGCTTGCATGTGGCTAACCGTGCAAGTAGCATTTGAACCGTGCAACTGAAGATCATCCATCAGAAGGGTTTACAGTTAAGTCACCCGAGAGTCATCTCACCCAAAGTCAAGTCGCCTGAGACCTGAGTCATGTTGCCCAAAATTTTAGTCATGTCGCCCGAAAAAAAAGGTTAAGTCGCCTGAACAAACAAATACCTAAAAGATCAGACTTACAGTCTGTAAATAGGAAATAATGTTGAGAAATCTTTATTGCAAAAGCATTCTTAGTTTCTGATTACACCATGAAGATTAAAAAAGCATTGTTCATTTGTAACAACAAAGGGAAGCATTGTTCATTTCTTACAACAAAATAAAGTTTTGTTTGGTTGGTATGTACTTGTTTTGAACTCACAGACATTTTGTACACTTAAAAAAACGTCATCTTTGTTTCTAACAATACCATGAAGACTTTGACTACACAGTAATCAATCCTGTTATCAGAATTGAAATATGTTAGAGTAACAATTCTAAAAGTGTTGTTTGTTTTGAACAACAAAGGGAGGCATTGTTCATTTCCAACAACTAAATGAAGTGCAGTTTGTTTAGTATGTACTCGTTTTGCACTCATGGATGTTTCGCACTTAAAAAAAACTTTATCTTGGTTCTAACAATAGCTTGAAGACCTTGACTACACAATAATGGATTGTACAGTCAGAATTAAAACATGTTTGAGCAACCAAACAACAAGGGGAAGCATTTGTTTCTATAATAACAAAATGCTGCGTTTTCAGCAAGGTGCATTCTTAAAGCTTGCTCTCACTTGGTGGGACATGGACCTATCCATACCGATTAGTTAGATGAATTTATTACTTTGCATTTAGCTAGGAATAAGTTTTTTTTTAGGCTTACATTAAGATTTTTTTTGCTAGTTTAATACTAATTGTTGTAATATGCTATCACAGGTTAAATTAATAAACCTATCTATTTTAAGAAGATCACAAATAGACACAGCAAACCTTTATTTCTATGCTACTTGCTACACTTTTTACTATGCGACAATGGACATCTGTTTACTGTAGTTTTCATGGTTGGGAATGCATATTTACAGACTGTAAGTCTGATATTTTAGGTATTTGTTTCTTTGGGCAACTTGACTTTTTTTTCCGGGCGACATGACTAAAATTTCAGGCAGCATGATTCAGATTTTGGGTGACACGACTCAGGTTTCAAATGACATGACTTGGGGCAAAATGACTCTTGGGCGACTTGACCATTTACTGTCAGAGGGCACACAGGCCAGAAAAAAGATTGGCCAGCAGTAAGACTCCCATGCTAACTGCAGGATTAATAGTAGTCTCTCAAGAGCTCTGACACCAACATGCACTATAAAGGTTGTTGATTCCATTGTAAGCTAGCTGATGGCAGTTATGTACTGGTCAATAATGATTAAAGTGCACCTACACCCAAAAAATTTTTTTCGCTTAACGAAGTAAGCTTATTTTTTTGAGTATTTCTGCGCAAAATTTTTTTTATTTGCTCAAATCTTCAATTTTCTATGCCCAGTCGAAATACGGAAAATCGGCCGCCATCTTGCCCCACGACCGAGTTTAAAGAAGAATGGCTCTAGCGGGTAATGTGACGTCAAATCGAGAACACGAAAGTCTGCATCTCACACATTTTCACTTGTTTGGGAAGATTGTCGTCGATATCGTCCGAAATATGCCGACTAGGTGTGTTGTATGAAGATTGTATGGAGCGCGATACCCTCTTGCAAATTTCGCAAGTTGCTACATCCTTCTACAACACACTTAGTCGGCATATTTTCGGACAATTATCGACTACAACCTTCCCAAACAAGTGAAAATGTGTGAAAAGCAGACTTTCGTGTTCTTGATTTGACGTCACATTACCCACTAGAGCCATTCCTCTTTAAACTCGGTCGTGGGGCAAGATGGCGGCCGATTTTCCGTATTTTGACTGGGCATAGAAAATTGAAGATTTGAGCAAATAAAAAAAATTTTGCGCAGAAATACTCAAAAAAATAAGCTTACTTCGTTAAGCGAAAAAAATTTTTTGGGTGTAGGTGCACTTTAAATTACTTTGTATTCCTTTTTTCAGACTGTCAGGTTTAAAAATGAACTTGAGAGAAACATTACAATCAAGCTAGGATATGCCAATGCAAAGGTAAGTCAGTGACATTCAGATCAGATTTCTCGGGTTTGATATTACTGAAGCTTCTTTGAATGTAGACTTTGTTAGACAGTAATCGTGTATATGTGGTCTAGCTGGCCATCAAAAGTAATATTTAAATAAGTGAGAGGATGGTGACCTTATAACCTGTCTCATGAATGAAATTATTTGAAAAGGCAGTTGTTGATCATTGTTGAGGATGCTGTGATTGATTTTTCCAGCACCATACTTTCTAACAACTAAAAGTAAAATTCAAGTCTTAAAGATTCTCTCTCATTAGTTAGTTTAAACTTTATACCCCCAAGATCTCACCAGTAATTCTCTTTTCTGTCTGCTATACAATTCCTATGATATTAGTTTGGAGAATCTGGTATTGGATCAACCAACAATCTCCTTGCTTATGTTTTCCTTTATCCTGATCACTTGTCTGCCTAATGTTTTCAGGGCTTGACACTAACTTTTCAACTTTCTAGTAAAGTGGCTAGTGGCATCTTGTATGTTATGACAATTTCACTTTTACTAGCCAAACTGGTTAGTGGAAATTGAAAACCACTAGCCAAAACTGAATTCTATTAGTCTGTGGCTAGTGGGCTGCCATTAGTGTTGAGCCCTGATTAAATTAAAATTTCAAGGAGAAACTCTGTCTTGGTCTCCCATGGATGTTGAAGGGTTAACAACTTGTACAACAAACGCCAGTTGTTCAAAGGTTGGATAATGTTATCCTCGGGATAAATCTCTATCTGGCGGAGGGCACAGTATCCATTGGATCACATTATATAGCCTTTGAACAACTGGGCCAAGGTGAGCGTTGTCTGGTTAATACCTCAACATAATTATTGTTTCACTGACAGATCTACAAGTGTGACAGCAGTTCATGTCCAAGGCCTAGTTGCTATCAGTCATCTGGAAGTGCAAGGGAGGATGTATTTGCTTGTGACCGTATGGGATGCAATGGAAAATTTAGATTAGTTCGGTGAGACTTGAAGTTCAATTGTAGTGAATAATTGCATTTCATGCTGGAATAAATTGTCATTTAACTGCTTAGGAAACATGGAGGATATTCAGAAGACTCAAAATCCAATTGCCAGTTGTCCAATCATGATTGGTAGATCTAAACAGTCAATTTATTTTCTTTCTTTTAAAGCACTTGATAGTTGTTGTAAGGGCTGAAAGTTTCTAAGGAAACTGTTTGGGGCTGTTGGTGGGGGTAATGAAATAATTTGAATATATCAACAAAGTTGAAATGGTAAATTGGCCACCGTTACGGTTTCAAAAGCTAATGTTTTGAGCGTTAGCCCTTCGTTGGAGCAAATGGAAAGAAACTTTGCTCCCACGAAGGGCTAACGCTCGAAATGTCAGCTTTTATAATCGTAACGGTGGCCAATTTACCATTTCAACTTTGTTGGTATATTTAAATGATAGTTGTTGTCGTTAGATGACAAAATATTTTCTTACTTGGGCTTTCAGCTGTGGAATTCCCCCTCTTGTGAGCAAGAGTATCAGACTCAACTGACTTTGTAGTTGCAGCTGACATGGGGCACATTCATTAGCATGTTGGACACTGACCCTTATGTGCCTCTCTCTATTCAGGAGGAAAAACAGCACTACCCTTGGTTACTTCATGCCATAAATGAAGATCCAAACCCATATTATTTTAAGTTACTACTTTGCAACCTAAAATCACGACCAAAAAATTGATAAGAAAAGGGATAAAAAGAAAAAGACATTTTGTGCGGTTTAAATTTATCACTTGGGCTTTCCACTGGAAACACCCGAGTTGAAATTCAGTCACAAATTGCGGTCAAGTCCTTAACATGCGTGCATGATGTTTGGATTCTGACGCATGCAGAACGTTTTGACTGATGAGCATATGGCATGGTGTAATGGTGGAAGAAGAGAAGTTTTAGTGGTTCAAAATCAGCATGGATACTCTGTATAATATGCTCAAAACGCATACAAAATATGCACACAGTGTTCATGGTAGACCCACACTAAAAGATATCAAGTGTTTCTGGAATGGGTCGGTCTGTGAGCCTTGAAAGAGATCTCTTTCTGAGCAAACATTCCTGAGTGAACTTTTCATCAAGACACATGCTATATGAACTGAGCTACGGTATCTAATGTTTATCGAGAGAAGCATAAACACATATCTCATCGTGTATGTAGATGTGATCGTCAACCAAGCAGAATATACAAACACAGGCACAAAAAAAAAGTTTCTTTCCAAGAGAAAGCCCAAGTGAATGCAAAAATGCATCTAGTAATTTATAGAGTCAGCTTTTTAATTCATGTAGCTCTAATCAGTACTTGTGGTTCCATTTCTTTTCAGACATGTGTCATTTGTTGATTGTCCTGGCCACGATATTCTTATGGCCACAATGTTGAATGGAGCAGCTGTTATGGATGCTGCTCTTTTACTGATAGGTTGGTGTTCAACTTTGTTCTCTTTTTATTAGGGTATTGTCACTGTTACAAAATAGAATTAATGAAGGGTACAAAACTTTTTTGCCCTCAGAGAAAGGATTTTGTTGAAATCAAATTTATGAACAGTAGTGGAAATGTTATCCAGATAGCAGAATGAATGGTTGGATAAAATCAATGAAAAGGATATTAGAAAATGTGAATGACCATAGCACTGTAAAACTGACTTTGATCAGTTAAATGTCAAATTTTGAGTGTCTCAAATATGTTTTTTTTTTTGGGAAAGCTATGACCTCTTGTGAGCACCTCAGACCAAAAGATTTCAAAATTTCAAAATTGAATGCTATTGTACCATGTTAGAGTTCCAAGCATCTAATGATGACATCTGTAACTTCTTCATTATTTAGTTTTAGTTAAGATTGAATAGTCTTTGTTTCTTTTTATCCAAGCTGGAAATGAATCTTGTCCTCAGCCTCAGACTTCAGAACATCTGGCAGCCATTGAAATAATGAAGCTAAAGCATATAATTATCCTTCAAAACAAGATTGATCTTGTCAAGGAGAGCCAGGCTAAAGAACAATATGAACAGATTCTCCAGTTTGTTCAGGGTGAGAATAAACTGTGTATAGTATGAAAAGTGCTACTTACATTACAGTGTGGAATCAGGCAGGCTGTTTATTTTGCATCCATGATCAGAGAATTCAGTATTAAATTTTGATGGCCTGAAACACAGTAGAACCCCACTTATTTAATCTCAGTTAACTCAAATGCCCTGCCAACTGGAACAAAATGCCATTTTCCTTGGATTTGACCTTATTGTCAGTCATTCACGTTTTGCTAACCCATTTAAAGTTGGTTCCCTCCAACTCCCTGTTGACTTCAATGGATTCTAATTTGACTCAAATTTACCCTGATAACTCAAAATTTATGCAAATGTATTTGTAAAGACTTCCTCAATAGTTAATTCTTAGACTTCTAAGTACACTGCAATAACACGAATTGAACTTGGAAATTCCCTGAGAGCATTAGTGAACTTTGCAAAACACATACGTCCAAAAAGCCTTATCTTCTGTGCAAACTTCTCAACAAAACTGTCATTAAAAACGGATGATAAACATGAAACATTAATATATAAATAATTTATTTAAAGTTGATAATGTAGGAAGTGGTTGCCCAATCTTTCGAGCCAGTGGCTCATGTTTAAAAACACTTGACTCCAGATCACAGCAGGATACTTCAAATTGAGTACCAATCCCAGTAGCTAACAAGGTTCTACTATATAGCAAGGCATTGCTGGATACTTACATGTCAATTTTTTTTCTTTTTCTAATTTTATTTTTAGGAACTATAGCTGAAGGAGCCCCTGTGGTTCCAATTTCAGCTCAGCTAAAGTACAACATAGAAGTCATCTGTGAATACATCTGTAAGAAGATCCCAGTACCTGTCAGAAATTTCACCTCCAGTGCTAAACTCATAGGTATGCAGCACAGTTTCTTGAAAGGGTTCTGTCGACAGAATTGCAATAATTGGTGTTTATGTTGTAGTTCAATTTTATCCTTGGTTCAAATTTTATTTTCCTTTGTTTCAAACTCATTATCATACATTAACATGACCAAGAATAAAGGAAAATAAGATTTGAACCAAGTATAAAATTGAACTACAACATCTACATGGAAAAGGTATGTCTTTTCCATGATATTTCTCATAAAACCTAGTTGTTACTATTAATTTATGTCATGGTGTTTAGTTATCAGATCTTTTGACGTAAACAAACCAGGATGTGAGGTAGAGGAACTCAAAGGTGGTGTTGCTGGGGGAAGCATACTATGTGGAGTTCTTAGAGTAAGTTTATGATGAAAACTTTCTTATCTCCCTTAATGTATAGTTGTTTGTCAGATATACCTTCTGATATTCTTACAAACCTTTCTTTCATTTTTATTTATATCTTCCCTTATCGTAGGAAATTAACATCAGTGGTAATTAACTGTTCAACTGATCAATGAACGCTGAAGTAGAGTTACCCTTGTATATGGATGATTAAACATCCTTTTGAAGTTCTGTATTCTTGTTTGAGTAGTCCAAGATCTTAAAGTGCCACTACGACGAAAATTTTTGTCTCTGGTTTTGACATTTTTTAGCGCCGATCAAGTTAATATGGTTAGAATTGTTCTATGGGATAGTTTTTAGGTTGATGGAAGCGAAATACGCCTTGATATAGCTGGCTGAAATTCACGAAAAACCCGTCCGCCATTACTCAGCTCGCAACCGAGAGCCAGTGACTGAACTGAAAAGCGGTTTTATGCATGAGTTGGCCTGTGATGTCATATGCGCACTTTTGCATCGCGCTTCGTGTGTTGTGAGAGATTCCACAGTGGAAATCTAGGCGTTTTATAAGATGTATTCTTGCTTGTATTCTTCTTCCAAATGGCATGCAAATTTAGCCACGTTTTTTAGGTTGAGCTGCGCATATGACGTCACTTCTGAAAGGCTCCAACTAGTGCTAACTCATTTTGCCACACTCGGCCATTTTTTAATTGAGTAATGGCGGGTGACCAAAAACGAAAAACAAGGTTGAAATAATCATGCTTCCCATGAGAATTTTGGGATTAAACTTGGGATGGTAAGTGTTTCTTACTTCTAGTTTCCAGAAGTGAAAAGAAAAGGCAATGCGAAATTTTGATCATAGTGGCACTTTTAACGATTGGATGCAATCCAGGAAAGCTGGTAAAGAAGAAGAAAGTTGTAGCATGAGTGTTAAGTGTTTGATTTGATATTTATTTGCAGGTGAACCAGGAAATAGAAGTGAGGCCTGGTATTGTTTCAAAGGACAGTGAGGGAAAACTGCAGTGCCGTGCCATTTTCTCATGCATTGTGTCTTTGTTTGCTGAGCAGAATGATCTTCAGTTTGCTGTGCCTGGAGGGCTAATTGGTAGGATGATTGATTTTTTTAATCTCCTTGAAAGTAATAGTCAGTTATTAATTTTGGAAACAATGGCGGTTCAACTTGTATGTCTTTATTTAGGTGTTGGCACAAAGATTGACCCCACGTTATGCCGAGCAGACAGGATGGTAGGACAGGTGTGTATCAGATATGTAATGTATGTAAGAAAAAATTTAGGTATTTGGTTTCCAACCAAGTATACCTGGGGTCATTTTTTAGGGCCATAATCTGCACAATATGTACCAATACTTTTTTAAAATATACCAGTAGTGATTTATTGATTTAAGATGTTTTTACCTAGAGAATATTTCAGAAATTTATGATGCTCTAGGATTTAAATATTTAAATTGTACCTGTTAGTATCATGTTATTGATATTAATTTTCATACCCTTGGGTTTATTTGTTGAGTCAGGTTTTGGGTGCTGTTGGGACCCTCCCTGAGATTTACACAGAGTTGGAAATTAACTACTTCTTGCTGAGAAGACTGCTGGGAGTAAGGACTGAAGGCGACAAGAAAGGAGCCAAGGTATTGCACAGGAAATCATAACCTGGATATTGTGAGACTCAAAAGTAACCATATCTCCATTTTTGGAACTTGAGGAATTTTTACCTTTAAATTTTTTATTTTTGTTAATTTGAGGTCAGGAAAGGATAAATTTTACCTAACTTTCCATGAATCCTAATTTTGAGTTAGATGTTTCCCATAATTTTAAATCTCTGAATAATTTAGTCCCTTCTTATCTTAGTGATTTGTTAACACCGTATATCCCCAGTCGTAGTCTCAGGTCATCTAAACAGTCTCTTCTAGTTGTCCCTAGGTCTATTCAAAAGTCTTATAGTGACAGAGCTTTCGCGGTGACTGCCCCACGGTTGTGGAATGCTCTGCCCATTCATATGAGACAGCCTGGCTTTTCTTTGGCTGCTTTTAAGAAATGTCTGAAGACTTACCTTTTTAAAAAAGCTTTCTTTTCAAATATTTTGTGATTTTATTTGATTGTTTGTCTTAATTATTTTGTCTTTAGTGAATTTTAACTCAGTATTGTAAAGCGCCATAGAGCAGTCGGATATGGCGCTATTTAAGTCCATTATTTATTATTTATTTATTAATGATCCTGCCATTTTTGGTACAAATTACTGTGTTTGTTTTGATTTAATGTTATTTATGATTGTTTTGGGTAACATGACCAACGTACTCCACTTCCCTATGCAAGTTCATTTTGAACGAAAGTTTTTGTATGTATGTGTGCAGTTACTTAGGCCATGAGAACTCAATCAGAATTAAAATTATCTGACCTATATAATTCAATTGTTTACAATAAGAGCGATTTTCAATTAAGCCTCAAAAAAATCTCAGATTGCTTTCGATTTTGATTTACTTCGCTTTATGATTGGTCCAGAAAACTCGGGTCATCCTCTCGACCAATCAGATTCAAAACTAAAACTAAAACTAATCGCGACTTGGTAACCCGTGTATTCCCGCGCTTTAAGCCATTTACTTGTTTTTACTTTGTGCTCTCATTAGCTCTGTGATATTTTCCTTTCCTCTGATTAGCTGTTGTGATTTCTTTGGTTTTTGTTTTGCAACGCTCTATCAAAATGCGCTAAATTCCACATGGCTGTGAGGGTTGTTAATTGAAGCTTTGTTTTCTGCAGGTACAAAAGTTGTCTAAGAATGAAGTGTTGATGGTGAACATTGGTTCTCTGTCCACGGGAGGTCGTGTGTTGGCAGTCAAAGCAGATTTGGCTAAAATAGTGCTGACTCAGCCCGTTTGCACTGAGATCGGAGAGAAGATTGCGCTTAGTAGAAGAGTTGAAAAACACTGGAGGTTTGTTTGTTCACAAATACGCGTACAATGCGCGCTCCTCAAATGTTACTGCTGTTGTCGTTTCAGAAACCAAAAAGGTTCACACCTAAGGCCACTTTTTCCACTTCACTCTAATTACTTCAGTTGAGTGTTGAAAGTAATTGGTGGTTGCATTTAATAATTTGCTTTATGATTGGTCTAAAAACTTCCGCTACCCTCCCCACCGATCAGATGCAAGACTGAGACTATGGTGATTCGAGTTTGAGTTGGGGTTCCGATTGGCTCCATATGATGCTGTCTTTGTTCCGATTGGCCAATGTGGTTCCTTTGAACTTGGTTTTACGCCACTCAGTTGAAACGCGCTTTTCCGTGGCTATGGTCCAAAATTTATTCCAAACGAGCAACATGGAATGTGATGAAAATATAGAGACGGGCGGTCAGATAGAAGTTTTCAAATCTTGCAACTTGATGTTGAAAGTCTCTTATTCTGATTTCCTGGCTCAGTAGATCCCATTCCCATACTCAAAAGGCAAGAAAAAAAGATACATTATAGAAATAGCCTTTTAAAAATGGGACCTTATCTAGCTTGCTAGGATAGTAGTTAAAGTAGTGTGATAAAAGCAGTTATCTCGAAGAGATGTGAAGGGGTGGGGGGTGAGGGGAGTTGCCATACTGAAAGTCTTTAGCACGCTAAACAACAGACGTGTTTAGTTACAATGATGATAAGGTTGAGATCGGACGTCAGCATTATCAGGCGCCTCTGGTAGCCGCTTCAGTCCATGTAACGATCTCACCTTCCCACCCATCCCACCCCAGGGGAGGACATCCACGACAGTAATCTCGTGTGTGGGAAATTAACGTCTCCTACCCCTTACCCTGCAGGAGACGGGGCCTACGGTTTATTCGTCCTTATCCGAGAAGACTAGAATTTCTTGATATTATAGAAAGGTAGCAAATTCTCCTCAGTTATTTTAAGTATTGGTCCGGCCGGGGCTCGAACCCTCGACCTTCCGCACAACACAATCCAGCGCTCTAACCAATTGAGCCAACTGGGAGGCGGTTACTCGCAGACGGCAACTTCTAGGTATTTGTATTGAATTTGATTTGACTTCCCAACGCCAAAACCATCTTCACAGCCTATCATACAACTCGTATCTTCAACTGTGATATTGCTATTTTTTAGTTCAGGTCTCAGTAATCTGTCATACTCACTAAACCATCAAGCCCGTGAGGAAAGACCTTGTTTACCCACACCATAAGCTGTCATTGAACCCGTGAAACTTCTGTTCTACATTTCAGGTTAATTGGATGGGGCCAAATCAGACGAGGAGTTACCATTAAACCAGAATCGTAGGATAAAGCAGCAGAAGTTATGTAGTTTTAAAGAATCGAGATCATCAAGAAAGGCTTCTTTCGAGAACGTGTCCTATGGCCGTGCTTTAGTAAACTCAATGAATGTCCCACTATCGTCTTTATAGGTCTTTATGAAGAGAATCCTGATTTGAAGATTTATCAACATGAGGACATTATTTCTTGTACAGAAAATACTGTAAGCTTACATAAAAAGTTCATGAAATCTTAAGCTGAACTGTGTGATCTAAACTGAGATTTGGAAGTCGCTAGTTTTTTTTATCTGGCTCAGTTTTGGTTTGTCACGCATTACTTCTCCGTTCTTGGAGACGTCACATCACTTCTCTTCATCGATGAAAAAAACAGCGTGACGTCCAAGACACTTGGAATGTTGTGTGAAAAACAGATAGGAAACATTTCGTGCGAAAGCCCAGATAACGGTTGCTAAGGAGACGAACGATTTGAAACGCTAGAGTGATCAAAAATCCTCTGTCAGGGTAATTCAGACACAGTATATCGTAATAAACATAACAATCTATTTTAATTGTTTCAATTTCTTTTTCACTGACGAGACTCAAAGGGGGTTTGAAAATGAAATGTTACCAGAAAGGTTCATCTAAGGGAAAAAATTATCGAGGGGTGCTTTCGATCCAAGTCGCCATCACCTCCTCGTCCTATCCCAGTTTCCATAACAGTGAACGATCATTACTCCTCCCTAACGGATGAAACCCATTAATTTCGTCAGGTTTTTATGACAGTTTACCAGAACCCTTTTGGTACCCCTTTGTTCAGAGATGAACTCTTGAGAGTTCATGTCTTGCCTGGGAACACAACACAATGACCCGTTTAGGGTTAGAACCCAAACCTCTCCAGAGCAAATCCGAAAGCAGCAGCCCATCGTTACCGCGAACTAATGATCTTCAGCTTTCTGTTGTGCCGGATACGATGTACGGCCATAATGGGCATTGTCCGTTTAACACTGCTCGTCAACCCGGAAATGCACTGTGAATTCTGCAACCAGTTGGACTCATTAATTTTACATGTAAATCTATTTTTTTTTTTCAATTGATGTATTGGCACATCATTCTTACCGATTGGTTCGCACGTGTCTCAAAGAAGTAAATTAAATTAGGAGCTCCCCTGTACTAAGAAGGTTGTATATGAGATGGTCCTGAGTCTTCTCTCGATCTGTTTAGTTGCGAGCCACGGAATGCGGTTGGATCGAAAGCATAATTCGATGCCTGCTGATAAAGATTTTTTGTCATCAAGGCCTGTACTTAGTTATGCGGTACCGGCGTTCTATTACTCGCTGCCATTGTATCTCAAGACGGAACTGGAGCGTGTCCAGAAAAGGGCGCTGGCTATTATTTTCCTGGGGATAGATTACAGCGATGTCAGCACTAAACTACCAAGCATTGAACGTTACAATGGAAAATATTTGTAAGAAGACCTTTAATTCTATTTTAAATGATTAGAGTAACCGGTTAAGAAATCTTTTACCCTCAGCCCATAAGTCGTCTTACCATCTAAGACGATGCAGGCGTTTTGAAACACCAAGGTGGAAAACAAATAAGTTCAGGGACACATTTTTAATGAAATCTTGTATTGACCATGATATTATATAAATATAGCTTTATTATTTTTAATAATAGGTTTCATCATTTTACAGTGTTCAATTTCACTTTTGGGCTTATTATTATTCTTTCATTAGTCATACTATTAGATATTCTGTTACAAGTTTTGTAAATTCGCAATTCAGCCCCTTAGAGGGCTGCCATGCATTTATTTGTGAAATAAACCTTTAAACCATGAAATAAACCTTTAAGGAAGGTTGTATGATGAAGCAATTCGTCTCGGTCGAGAGATTCATTAGATATCTTTCCTGACTTTCTCAGCTCTTCTTGTCCTTTTAAGCTTCCACGAGAGATACCTGTTACCAACCGAGTTTGAGGTCCCTAATGTAAATTACAGACCGAGGTTTTGCGTTCGGATTTATGGGCCGCGCTTCGAGCTCGGGCCCTAAATCCGTGCGGAAAAATCCGGGCTCCGTAAGTTACGATACGGACCGACAAAGCGAGGTTAGTAAGATATTCGCTGTATCTGTGAGTTCAAATAGAAGGGGAAGATTCCAATTCAAACAAACTTTTGGATTTAGCGGGCCGTACAGTGAAATACGGCTTGCTAAATTTACCAGTCATAGAACACGTACCAACTGAGAGATATTTAACAATTATTATCCAACTACACCTAGACGAGTACAAATAACGCCATAGACGAGTACAAATATCACGCGGTATTTGTACTCGTCTATTGTAGTACCGGTTAAACAGGTTTTCTCGCATCGCGCAAGCGAAGAATTGGATTGTAGGTACGGAAAAAAAAAACAAATGGCGGACAATTTGAATCATGTTTCCGACGACGAAGAGTCAGAATGGCTGGCAAATATAGGTCCAAGTTCATTAGATGAATCGAACGAAGAAAAACAGCTTGACGACCAGAAAATTTCTTCATTTAATGAAGAAAATAGAAACAGCGACACAACAACGCGCCAATTCCGTTCCGCTTCGCATACTTCTGTCACGCATTTCCCGTAAATAAATATCCGCGAAATTCGCCCGCACTGAAATAACAGTTTGGCGTGTTGGATAATAAATAACTTATTAGACGTTTTGTTGTGTAGTATCGCTGAGTATTTTTACTCGTTATTTGTATTTTGACTCGCCCTACGGGCTCGTCAAAATACGGCACAACTCGTAAAAATACTCAGCGATACTACACAACAAAACGTCTAATAAGATATATTTATTCCACGAGCGCGCGTTGGATATGATCATTAGATGATAGATAGCCAACGAGGCGCGTAGCGCCGAGTTGGCTATAATCATCTGATATCCAACAAGCACGAGTGGAATAATTGTTTCATTAAAAAAAAATGCCCCCAAGATATTAGACAAATCTTCTCGACTTTATTTTGTATGAAGAAACCGGATGTTACAATGTACAGATATTAGATTATGGTATATTGGTTCATATACCATAATGGCTAAGCCAATAAAAAATCTTAAATTGCATTATCCAATAATCCAGTTTTTAAAAACTATAGATGGTTCTAAGTTGCATACAGCATGCGGGGCTTTAACGAAGATAAAATACAAGCAGCACAGAGATTTCGACTGAGTGTCGTAAAAACAAAACCAAGGTTATCCCAACAGCCAATAAGAAGCAGGAAAATACTTTTTAAAGCCAATGAAAATTCAAAGTAAAAATGATCAAAATTGCTAAAGCGCGGGAAAACACGGGTGGCCAACTCAAGGTTGGTTATAGGTTTGATTCTGATTGGTTGAGAGAGCAGCGCGACTCTTCTGGACCAATCACAGAGCGAGGCAATTCCGGATTACTTTCGACACTTCATTGAAAAACTGCTCCACGATGGCTTCCTGTTTCGTCTTTTGTCAAGTTGTTCTATATCACACGGATACTGGCATGAGAGTTCTGTGAACCTTTCGATTATCCTGAACTTTTCTTTTACATATCTATGGAATAGAAAGCAAAACTGAATTGGCTCATTGTAAAAATTGTATTTTCTTCCGTTGCGCGATAAGCATCGAAACCGGAAAATCCGGGAACACATATATCTGTTGATATCCAATTTCCCGATAGGCATGGGCAAGAGTCCTCCGCTGACCAATCACAGATCAAATGCAATCATTACTTTTCATTACCTCTTGACTCCACCGAATAGATGTAATATTATTGAGCACCGCGTGGTGAATAATGAGCCCAAGGTCGTACTGTACAGCACGTTGCTCCAAGTTTGATATCGAGGCTGCCATAGATATGCAGACTGCTTGATATTTCTTGATTCACTGAAAGGTCAAGTTCATCTTGAATTGATACAATTTTTTAGCTGCCTTTAGCGGAAAGATAAAGCCATCTTAGCAGGCTTCGCTGTTATCTCGTAAATCATGGCAGCGAGATTTTAAACGAACTTATTGCACAGCTATTGATGCTTGGAGATTTCTTAGGCTACAGTGTCTCCAGTGTTTAAACTGAGTACTTCGCGTGGAAATAATTTAAAAATTGATTTAGTGTATTTTGTTCCAGCTAAGGTACTTGAATTATCTCAGCCTGTGTGTCTGCTTGAATTTAAATCTAGAGGCTTCCATGATCCAGTGTTTGAAATTAGGTTTTTGAATCTCGACTTTTACTCTCAGGGTTATGGTTTAGTATGAATCAAAGAACTAAAAGCTTGCTTCCTTGAGTAGTCTCCTTTTCGAACGACTCTCCAATATTTACCGACTCCTTAGTTTGTATCTGATGAGGCAGAACTGATCGCACGTGACAGTCTCGTGTCACTCAGGATTGCATAATACACTGGAGGCCGTGCAAAGTTTAATGCCTTCCGAGTTACCTTCATCTGTTAAAAGTTGCCCTCGTGAGCAAGTTTCATTTTGTTTCTAGAAACGTCGTGAATCTTCTGTATACTCATCATAATTTAATCTTCCCATTCATAAATCTAAGCAGCACATGTAGCAGCTTTTCACTTTCATTGCCTATGCTTCTAATATTTATTTATAGATTTCGGTAGCGAAGAAACAAAGCTTTCGCCATCTCCGTAAACTCTCGAACTAGAATCTTTCTCATTATAAGTTGCCGCAAATATTGTTGTGTGTTTTTTCTGTCAGTTGTGTAATCTTTAGTGCGTAACTCGCATGCGATATACTAATTCAATCTTTTCACAGGAACCATCGGATCAAGTCGACCTGGGTCAAAACTGGATATAGACCTCAACTCTCCCTTTATCACAAGCCAATCACATTGAACGACTAGGAACCAATTTGACGCGTGTGGTTGATTTCAGACTGCTATACGCCAGCGAAGGAATCAATAACAAAGGTGGTCAGCGCAAATCGATTGGAAACCTGACATGTTATGCGCAAGCGCATGGAAATTTAACACGTGTCACTTTTCCTTAAAAGGGCATAAGACGCCTACGCACAGTATCATTTCATCATAACCTGGTGCCCGATTCATGATCAGCACGTGGACATCACATGCAAATTATCCGCTTGACTTGTTCGCTTGCATGCGATTCGTCCAAATTAGTAAACCATGTCAATTTCTGGCTTCATTATGCAAAGTAATTTAAAACCCAGCGGAACCACAGGAAATCGTGTTTTCATTTTGAAACGGGAATATATTTCTCTAAGAATGTTCGTGTCTGCGTAAATGCCAGAACAAGCGAAGCAATGTGCTTTATTTCGCGCTGTGTTGTTTAGTGCTTGATAGCATTAATCTTCCGTATTCCGTCGTTAAGGTTTGGAATCTTCAAAGCTATAAATGTTGTTTGACGCGACCTTTCAACCAGAGAAGTTTGAATAGATCTGCTTGAATTAGGGCAATTAACGCTACTAAAAAAAACTTTGTATTCATGCCGATTTTAGGACACAATGGTAGGCAATAGTTGAAAGGATTATTTGAGCACGGAAGATTGCACAAACTGAAATTGAAATGTAATCACTATTCGCTGTCTTTGGTTCAAAGATTGATTTCATTCGAGCCAAAAGGCTGAGTTACTGATGCGTGCGCTTTACTGCGCGATGGTTAAGGCGTGACAACGCTCTGCGTTGAGATTGGATGATATCTTGCGCGCCGACTGTCAATCATCAAAACTTGAGTTTTTGATTGGCTGAATATGACGTTTTTCCTTCATATGCCAATCTTTTCTCATCCCACGCCTTTCATATTCTCCAACGGAAAACGACCACCGCAGTGTTGGGGGACCTCGGGCCGGCCGAGCTGACTGCGCTGAAATCATCGAAGGGGGAGTACAAATACAAAACAAATGGCGATACCCCTAGCTCAGGATTCTACAGATGTGGGAGTTCGGCTCAGCACTGTAGGTTCAATGAAAGTATTTTACACTGAAAAATGCTCCATTTCGCTTATAAGATGCATTCATTCCACAGCTCAGTCCCAAGTATTTGCACACGAATTCGACAAGTCACACATGGCCGTTCAGTGCTATCGCCGAACTCATCGGTAGGTTTTCGCATTTCATTTCGCGACCATGAGCACGAAGGGTTTTCATTTGTTCTATCTCTCTACCTTTTGCTCGCAGATAATGCTTACGATCCTGACGTGAATGCAAGACAGTTGTGGATAGACGTCAAAAGATACCACAAATACAACTACTGTTTAGTGTTCACGGACAACGGGGCCGGGATGGGTCCAGAGAAACTACATAAAATGCTTAGGTATGAGTTATTTTTTCGGACGATGCACTGCTTACGGCCTACTGACTTGACAAAAGGCTGCTTAATACTTACACCTACGATTTGTTAATTTTGCAGCTTTGGATTTTGCGACAAGGTAGGATTTTGCGGAACGATTTAATTCCACGTTGCCTGTGCGTTACGAATTTATTCACTTACCTGAAACTGATTTATGCGATTTGACGTAAATTCGAACTCTCAACGTTTTTTTTTTGTTGTTGTTGTTGTGATGTTATTTTCTAGGTAGCAAAAAATGGACATATGCCAGTAGGACATTATGGCAATGGTTTTAAATCGGGATCCATGCGATTGGGAAAAGACGCGATCGTGTTTACAAAAAACGGGGACACCAAAAGCGTAGGGTTTCTTTCTCAAACTTACTTGGAAGCCATTAAAGCCGAAACCATTCTTGTGCCAATGGTTACCTGGGATTCTGATGGAAATATCCTTTTCTAAATGAAGTTATTTCTACGTGAAAACCGATCGCAATGTCTCGTTCACTACATCTTCTTTACTTCCGCCATGCATGCTTATGGTTCGCGCCAAACTCGAATTTGGCGCCTCAAATTAAAGACAGTCTCGGACGTACAGGGTTAGCAAGTGGCTGCAAAGTGTGTTGAATTATATAATACATCACCGTTTCAAATTTTCCTCAGTAAGTTTGGCCGTTTGTGTTGCAAGTCCTCTTAAAAATTTAGAAAATGTGATTAAAAATTGAAAATAATTCTTTTTTTTTTTATAAAAAACTGCATCTTTCTATTTTTTATCTTGAAAATGAATTCTTTTACATCATAAGTCACCTTGAATGGGCTGATAATAGCAAGATTTGACCAAAAGGACCTGCATTTCTATAAGAATTTCCTTGGAAGTTAAACTTCAACTCTTAAACTTTTGGAAGTGATTAACATGTAACTTTTTCCTGTAATACCCCTACATTTACCAGTGAACAGGTAATGAGAATATTCGAACTTATTAGGTACAATTTGTAATCTTGATCTTAGACCAAATTTTTACAACTAAGTTATTAGGAAATGTGAAGCATCTAGAGTTAACAGACAGATCTCAGGTATTAAAAGGGGTTAAATAATTTTCTTTTGACCAAGAAGATTGTATTTGGCTATGAAATTCATGAAAGGCTTGTGTTTGTATTTATCCAATGAATAAACTTACTGTAAAAGGGCTTATTCAATAACAGGGTTGCCATGGTCAGGGAAAAACAAAAAATTTTCAAGGTCAGGGAAAAGTCAGAAAATTTTGCAAAAAGTCAGGGAAAATCTTAGTTCTCATCAAAGTCAGTGAAAAGTCAGGGAATTTTGTTTTGAGGGTTCCACAAAGGTTTGTGAGGTAGTCAATCAAGGGTAGCAAATCAGATAGAAGCTTAAAAGCAATGGAGAAATGTAAAAGTGGATTTCGCCAGTTTGATAATTAATTTAATTTTAGGTCAGTGAAAAATGTTTTGAGGTCAGTGAAAAGTCAGGGAATTTTTTGGGGTTCTAATGAGTGGCAACCCTGAATAAGTTTTGACTAGTGGTGAAAAATCCAATATTTGTTTGATATCCTTAACATGTCTTAAAAATTGTTCAGAAGTCTGACAAAGACAAAGCCTTACAGGATATCCTAACACATTCAATGTTTAAACACAAAGAGGAACTTTTTGCTGAGTTTGCTGGAATTCAAAATCCCGGTGGTACGCGTATTATCATCTTCAATGTTCGAACTACTTCTGATGGCAAACCAGAATTTGATTTTTCAACTGCACTTGATGACATTAAAATACCTGAGGATACAGACTCGGAAATCAGTAAACTGAAAAGGCAGGAGCGGCAAAATCACATTCCAGAGTCAGATTACTCTTTAAGGGTAAGTTTGTGTGTGTTTTCAATTAATAAATAGTAGTTGCATTACTAAGTAAGCTTTGAATTAACTGAGTTATCATTTACTGTGAAGTAATTGGTACATGTCAAGTAAAATCATAGCCTACTTTCACTGAAATTGATAACTTAAGATTATTGATTGAACTTCCCGTAGCCTCCCGAGCAAATTCTCTGGTTTTGTTTTACCTCAGCTCATCTCTCCTCTGTCTTTAATGTTTTTGGACCTGCAACAGCCTTTGTACAATAAACTGTAACTGCATGTAACTTTTTTCTAGGCGTACTGTGCAATTCTGTACCTAAAGCCAAGAATGCAGATAATACTAAGAGGCAAAAAGGTGCGCACCATGGTAATAACAAAGAGTCTCAGTAAGACTGAAATGGATTACTACCGCCCTTCCTTGAGGGAGGGGAACACACATGCTGGAGCTGTATCCTTAATTTTTCAGACCTACCTTTAAATTGAAAATTCTTGCTGTGGTGAGGTACAGGTATGCCTGACTACTTCTGCAGGGACTATTTAATCAATGGGTAGCACTTTCTGTCAGTTTATTGATGTAATAACCCATGACAGTTGTGGGGAGAATGCAAGAAAAAGGTTATAAATCAGGAGAGGGAGGCGAGTGATTAACAAATGTCTCTCATGTTTTCCCAACAACCCAAGTGGTTTATTTCACCAGTAAACCAATGGGAAGTATGGTCAATAAACTTCAATTTTCTGTAGGTTTACTGATGCAAGAAATGATAGGTTTTTGACCAATCAGTGTGCTTGTGGTATCTCTGTTAATAAATAGCTCTGCCTTACAGTCTTAGCTTAAACAGTATCATTTTGTTTTGTTTTCATCTTTAAACATTATGTGGTTTAATCCTACTTGTTTTTCATCAACAATTAATAAAACTGTGCTTTTAACCAAACTCATCCTGATGACACTAGTCACAAATGAACAAAATTTTGCCAATTTCTGTAGAAAGTGTATCAAACACAAAAAAATAATAACATGCAGTTTTTAATAAAAATATTAATTATTATTTTCAGTGGAGGTTGGCTTAGGAAAACTTACTTTGTGGAAAAACGCTTAAAAAAATACCTGAAATCCAACCTGACCTGTGCAACTCAATTGAAGTATGGCCTCTGTGGGAGAGAGGCATATTTCAACCATCAGTGAAATTTACTTGATCAACTCATTCAGTCAGCATATGTAAGCTCTGTTTTATGGTGGTAGAATGAAATTTTCTTAGTATCTTTCCTTAACTTGTTGACAGTTAAATGGGCAAAAGACTAAAATCACATTTGGTTTCAGTCAAAATAGAAATCATTATGGAATAATGATGTATCACCGCAACAGACTAATCAAGCCGTATGTCCGTGTTGGTTATCAGTTAAAGGTAACTTATTCATAATTTAGTTATTAACCTTTTTACTCTGAAGATCCAATCATAAGATCTTATTGTCTGCAGAATCATCTGCCATAATTTCAGCTTAAATAATTTGGTTTTAAATCAAACAATGTATATGTGCACGATCCTCGCAGTAAAGCACTATTTAAGCAGTAGTGAAAATCAGACCTGAAATAATTTTCAGGTCTGATTTTTACTTTTGCTTAAATAGTGCTTTACTGGGAGGATCGTGCACATATACGTTTCATAATCGCAGTTCAGATATATGTATTTCATATATTTGTTGTGTTTAAATCAAACTATCTCCCTTAACCTTTTCCTCCCAACATTACACGAGAAATTCTCCTTCCTTGCATGCCTTACAATTTGTATGATGTTAGTTAGGAGAATTTGGTAATGGATGATCTAAAACTCCCTCTAATTGATATTTTTCATTATTTCCATCACTTGCCTGCTTGATATTGTGTGGAGAACTTCTGTCTGAGTCACTCACTGGAGTTAAAGGGTTGACTTGAAGTTTTTCTTTCTTTTCTTCCCTTTGATGCTTGAAAATGTATTATTTTGAATGGAGAAATCCTGTCTTGATGTGAAAGAGTAAAGAAGTCAGCCGAATAATTATTATTAAAACTTTTTAGATGTGAATTTGTATTTCATATCACCGGCTTAAGCTGATGAATTAAAAGGAATTAATAATAATTTTAAGATAAACAACTGTTTATTAGAACAGCAAATCTAAATGCAAGTTACCAATCATGACTATCTTATACTGTTCTATTAGTAGATGAGTCCATTTTTTCATCACCTTATACCTTTAATTTTTCTTTGCTTTCAGGCCAATAACCTGGGAGTGGGAGTTGTAGGTGTAATTGAATGTGATTTTCTACAACCAACTCATAACAAACAAGATTTTGACTATACTAAAGCTTACAGGTACATTAGGTTGATAAACTTTTTTCAGAGTCCTTCCCAGTAAAGTTTGATTAATATGTAATAATGTGTCTTACTCTTGCTGTTAAGTAGTCTTTTTATTAAACTCATCTTTCCGAGGCTGACAGACGGAAGAGGGTATGATTCGGGAATCATTTACTGACAAGTTGCACAGACTTGACATGGCTACATGTTGACATGGAGAATATTTTTGGGAACTTGAATTTCATACTCTGTAGGAATGATCACATCTAGAAAATAACTTGCTGCACTTGGTATGAAGCATTAGATATACAGTGGTCAGTAATGAAATGTTGTATATTCGCATGCGTAAGCCAACACTGAACGTGCAAACGGATTCCATCCGCGCCAAGGTGTTTGTTTAAGCCGTTCAGTCTAATTTATGCTATTCTTGTACCTTTCCTTATTTGCATGTTTTTAAACTAGTCTCTTGATAATGGAGTCACGATGACCCCGAAACGTCGAGTAATAAATCTTTCCTGGTTTTTTCTATGCCTTTGCTTTAGCAAATCCCTGCTGATCAAGTGGTCAGTAAGACATTGGTTACATCAACTTGTCCATAAGTTTTCCCTGACCTTATGAGTCAGGGTTAACTAAAAGTAGATGCTGATTACAGAAGGAAGTGTGAAATAGAATTGAAGTCTATACTTATTTATCTTAGTTTGAATATTTTCCTTCTGTAGCAAGTTGAAAATAACAATGTATATTGATAATTGGTTATAATGATAAACTTGAGACAGTAATAGGAATGTTAAAATTGTGAATTGTTTCCATCACTGTTTTTAAGTTTGAAACCTACTTCATCTAAACAGTAATTCTGAAGACTTATGTGATTCTTGTTTTTTTTCATCTATAGAGCCACAATAGCAGCTTTGGGGTCCAAGCTCAATGACTACTGGTAATTAGTAATTGCTGTTGAATACTTTCTATTAACATTATTGTAGTAGAAAATTTAGTGTTAAGGGGGCCCTATGCAAGAAAGGCTGGAAAAAGCAGCCCCGTGAGAGACAAGCTGAAAGAAGAAAGGATTGAAAGAGGGAAACATCTGTCATATGATGGGGAGGTTATTGCCTGAGCTAGGGTGGGCCTAACAAAATAAGGTTTGGCTCTTGGTCAAATAATTTCCAGTCCAGCCCAGTCAAATGATTTTTAACAATCTCAAAGGGGTTGGTATACATACTTCCAGGAAGAACAAACTATTGATTACATGCAATCACAGATTATTGTTGAAGGTTTTAAGTATGGTATTTTCAATCTCTCATTGAAGGAATGAGAAAAAAGGTCCTCAACGTGCCAACAGCAAGGAACCCATTCCAGAGCCTGTTGAAGTCCAGTAAGACATAACTTTATTCTGAGAATTTTATAGATTAGTTTCTCTTATCCTTTCAGGCTTAGTTAGCCCAATTGGTTTGTCTCCAAACTTTTTTACCCAGAACTCATACATATAATTCTCTCACAATGGACTTGAATTTCTCATGGATAGTTCAAAGCCTCAACATGGTGGTTGTCGTTGTAAATTGATATTTTTGAGGGACTGATTCCATGAAGTTATCATTGTTTAAATTCTGTAAACAATTTAAACATAATGTCAACTCGATATGTGTGGGGAACCAACTTAACAAGTAAGAGATAATGTTTGGTTTATACAACATGGCTGAGTTGTTCAAAGGTGGGTTAAGATAACTCAGAGTTAGTGTGAAATCTGATTTCAGATCTAAAAGCTTTAAAAGAAAATTCATTAATCCTTTTTGTCTACAGTTTGATGACTGGATGCTCCAAAAAGAATCAAGAAAGTTATCCAAAAACTGCATTTGAAATTTTAAGGAATAAAAAAAATTGGATTAAAATTTAACCCTGGGTTATCACTAATCAGCCTTTGAACAACTGGGCCTTGATGCGTCAAACTAGCCAACAAGGAGAAGCATGATGGTCACTAGTTTTTAGAATTAACCATCAGATCTTGAAGAAGGTCGAACTTAGTGAGTTAAGAAGAAAATGTTTTTGTTTTTCCAGACAACTTCCTGACCAAAGCTGGGTTCAATGTGATGATTGCCTTAAGTGGCGCAAACTGCCTCATGGAACAGACCTTGCTAAACTTCCTGACAAGTGGTATTGTAAAGACAACCCAAACCCTAAAATCAGATCTTGTAGCATCCCGGAGGAGAAGGAAGATGAAGTTGAACAGGCTTATGTCAAGACACAAAAGAAGCGCTTGTAAGTAAATTTGCCCATCATGTAGTTCTTCCTTGGGAAATGTGATCAGGATGAAATCTCTGATCACTGTTAGTAGTGTTCTAGATATTTTATATGGATTGGTCATCACTCCAATGCAGACAAACATCAAGGTTATCCCTTTTCTACATCAACTTCTCCAGTGCATGTTGATTAATATATTGAAGAGTTTTATTTTTACATCGTCTAACCCCTTTAATTATCTTATATTCCCTCCAATCCTGACTACATTTAAGACTGGATGACAACAGATGTTTTTCAATTCTTGATAATTCTGCTATTGTGTCTTAATTTAGAGGAGATACTCACACTCTAATTGCTTTCTATATTGTCTCTATTCATTGATCAAGTATCTTATAAGCTGGTAAAATCATGTTACTTGATTACAGTGCTTTCGCATCATTCAGTTGTCCTAAGTAACTTTACTAACATAGGTACAAGTACTTTTACTATATTTTCAGTACACTACATCTCTTGTGTTCTCTGTCCATAGGGAAAAAGAGATGGAGGATAAAAAGCGTAAGGAGAAGGTCAGCCCTAAATAATTTTATTTGCATTCCAAAAGGCTAAGTAGTAGGTTTTTCCAAGTAAAAAATAACAGCTATTATTTGTATTTAACTCCAGTGAGACTTGGGGCGAGTTTGCTGACATGCGCTGTACACAGCTTGTCTGACATGTGCTTTAACACAACCTAGCTTCGTTCATCTCTCTTTAGAATAGTATGTGTTATTTATATCTGCACCATGGGAACTAGAAAGAGCAGCAGGAAAACTAACCCTCCGACAAAACTTACAGATTACAAAATGGACAACTCACTGGCAGAACCAGCAACACCTCTGCAAATAAGTGAAGTAGTCAAATGCGAACTGAGTCAGGTTGAGTCGATCCAAGATCTTTCCCTGACAAATCGTAAAGTCGAGCAGCCTGTGGTAGAACAAGACAGAACGATCGCAGATCTCCGAAACCACAACTTACAACTTGAACTAGATCTCACTCGTACCAAACTCGAGCTGTTAAAGTTACAAAGAGATTCAGCACAGAACAGCTGCCCCACAATGGTAGCGGCAGAAAAATCAACAAAGCCTGATGATAACCTAACCACAAAACCAACCTTGAAAGACCTACATCAAGATCCCAACGTACAGTTTGAACTAAAATCCCTTATGGACTCATTGGGAGACCCAGTTTTAGTAGGCCTGACTGAAGAAGAACAAGATCTGGCACGTCAGCTGTTGGAACCTACTTCTAGAGGTAAACGCCCATTACTTATCCCTGATTTCATTTGTTCCCTCCCCATAGTTCTACAAGAGGATAGGGAGACTGTGCTTGGAACCTCAGGTGATGCAAAAATCATCTTGAAATCCTCTCAAGAAAAGAAGCCCTCACTTGACAAAATTTCATTCCCTCCTGGTCAGTGGCTAACTTTTGTATTACCGGTATGTATATTCTCATGAAAGATGGCCTCCTATCTTCCACCCAGGATACTGTGATTATACATTACACAGTTCAAAGATTTCTGAACTTGCCAAATGCTATCCCCTGCCAAAAGTGATGCAGTACGATGATTTGTACCGTCGAATGCAGTTTGCCACAAACTGTAAATGGGGAACTGAGCCAATTCATCTCTCATCAAACATTTCATAGACCAGGTAGCTTCAGTGTCACAACCACTTGCTCCCCTCCATCGTCTAACACAAGCGGCCTGTCGTAGGATGGCCAACAGGGGATATACTGTACTGGCCTACCTGGATGACTTCCTTATTATTGAACCGACTCAGCTTCACTTCAAGGCCACCTTTGATATGCTACTAAGCTCACTGGAGTCTCTTGGCTTTACCATTAACTGGACCAAACATGTTTATACTACCCAATGCCTGACATTTCTCGGGGTTGAAATCGATACTGGTAAGTGCGAGCTTTGCCTTCCAGCTGATCGTGTGTCTGAGTTACTGTCCCTTTGCAAGGAGACAACCTTGAAACGTAAATGCTCCAAACTGCACCTTCAACAACTTCTTAGGAAGCTTAACTGGGCGGCACATGTTGTCAGAGGAGGCTGCATTTTTCTAAGGCGACTTATCACATTAGCAAACTCTGCTAAACGTTCATATCATCGCGTCTATTTGAACCTGAATGCAAGAGCTGACCTTCTCTGGTGGATCTCCCTCCTACCCACACATAACTGTAAAACCTTGTTCACCTCAGTGACCCCAGAGTTCCCTACACCTGTGCTTACTGACGCCTCATGTTGTGGGGGGTGCATGTGGGACACTGACTGGATGTATGTTAACAGGGCCTTGGACAACCCTGCTCTCTACCCTCTCCACATCAACAATTGTTTTAGCAGCACACTGTTGGGCACCTCTCTGGTCAGGTTACCATGTAGTTATCAAGTCCGACAGCCAGGTGGCTGCTGCTATTCTAAACAAAGGCTCATCCCACTGTCCACTCATCATGGCCTGGATTCGTTCCCTATTTTGGCTTAAGGAATACTTCAGCTTCAGCTTATTCATTGACCACATTCCAGGATCGACTAATACCTTAGCAGATAGTATCTCACGCCTTGATGATGTGTGTCACTGGCCAGAGTTCCAAGCATGGCTATCTCAGTCCCCTACATCACAGGATTTAAAATCCCACATGTCACCATTATCTCTTGCACTCCTTAGATCCAAAGGATGTGCATGTTTGGACCGTGAAGTTGCCTACTGCCGTCACCAAGCATATGCTCCCACTACCAAGTCTACCTATATGAGCCCACTGCGTTCATGCCTCTCCTTTTGTGTATATTATGGCTACCAACCTCTCCCTGCAGCAGACTTAATCCTTAATCGGTATGCAGCTTTCCTGGCAAGGTCACTTTCAGCATCCTCGATACCAGCCTACTTCAATGCAGTCCGCATCCTACATCTTGAGCATGGCCGTACTGACCCAACCAAAAACAACTTTCACTTAGCAACTACAATTTGAAGAATTAAACATGACAAAGGTTTGACAGTGTCTCGAAAGAAATCAGTTACTCCCCAAATCCTTTTAGCCCTCAGGAACTAGTTAAACTTGGAGAATCCCTGGCATGGAACTTTCTGGGCAGTTTGTTTGGTAGCGTTCTTTGGCCTCTTACGAAAAGCCAACCTAGTGTGTAGAGGTTCAACTCATTTCAACCCATCAAAGCACCTGCGTTGAGGCGACATCGTCTTCTTTGCTGACTGGGCCATTGTTATCACCAGATGGTCGAAAACAATCCAATTTAGCTAATGCATTCTGACAATTCCCCTACTTCGCATCGCCCAGCACCCACTCTGCCCCTACACAGCTCTTAAGCATGCCTTCAATTTAGTTCCTGCCCCTTAATCAGGTCCAGCCTTTGTCGTCCCAGCACCAAGAAGCCTGACTCCTCTAACACATGGAAAGCTTGACTCTCTGCTTAAACTATTGGCGGCCAAAATCAACTTGGACCCATCTCAAGTCAGTGGGGCCACTCTGGCCTTTCAAGTCCAAATTCCTGCTGAGCTTATTGAACAATTAGGAGATTGGTAATCCGATGCTTATAGATCCTACATTCATATTCCAGTTAAAGACATAATGCTGGCAGTTAAACAATTTATTTCGTCTGTTTAGTTTTTCCTAGTAGTTTTCTTAGTTTTCTTGTCATCTGGGATTAGGTTGTACCCCCCTTGGGCAATGTAATAAATGGAAGGGTCTATTTGGGAACCCTTCCCTGTTCACCCCAGACGTTGTTGTTGCAGTTATTTTGCCTGTAGTGGTTTTTAACCCTTCGAGAGAGTTGAATGGATGCAAGTGATTCCTTTTTCTTTGATAAATAAACTTGTCCTGTAACACCCATTAAATAAACCACCAGGTAACAGGCATTTGCAGGGTGGGCTCCAAATTGGGGGTGGGTTATTGATGCTAAATTGTTACATGATGTAAAATCTATTTTTTTTTTGTTTTTCATTTCAACAGGAAAAAAAGGCTGAAGAGGTGAGCAACTTAATTTACTTTAGGAATTTTGCAAGAAGATTGCTATTAATACTCTATGAAGTCAATTCCTTTGTGAAGTGTTTCATTTTACAACTTTATGATTGCATGTTTTTTTTAATGATTGGGATACTGAGAACCTTACAACAACTTTGTGTGATGCTGGTTAATGACTTGTGCACAATTAACAACTGAAAATTTCTTCTTAGGCAAGAAAGGCAGAAATACAACAAAAGACTCTGGAGAGAAAAGAGGCTGAGCTGCAAAGGTTTGTGAATTTTTCTGGACAGTGTGTACATAAACTAATATATATTTTTGGAGATGTAATGAGGTGATGCAGGAACGAGAAATGAACATAACGTTTCAAATGAACTTATTTCAGGAATCGTAGAAGTGTTAGCCTGATGCAAGTTTGCACTTGAAACTACAGTGATGAAATCAGTGTTCGCTACAAAATATTTTATATTTCTTGTAAAAAAAAAAAAAAGAAACTATTTAACATGGTAATCAAAGTTTTAGGATAAGCATTTAACTCACTTATTTCTCTGTTCTTTTTGCCCAGCATATACCTGATAAATTATTTGAATATTTCAGTTTGTGTAAAATGCGTAGTCAATTCTGCTAATAAATCTACATTTTGCAACAGTGGAAAATTGTTTTTTTGTTTTTGTTTTTATTTTGTTTTTATTTTGTTTTTTTGAGGGGGGTGAAGCAATTACTTAATTGATATTCCTTTTTTATTGCTATTTTTTACCACCAGGTTGAGACAACAGCTCTCTGAAATGGAGTCAGCACAGGAACCATCAATCATGCAAACGATTGAAAAGAATAGCGCAAGACAACAGCAAGCCATCAGACAGGTTAGGCAAAGTGATATGCACATTGATTTCCTACTTTGAGTGTTTTGTAGAAGTTCATTCTGAGAGAATGAAGTGTTAGGTGTATCAAACTGGCAACAGATCCGTGGTGGCTGTCAATCACTTAATTAATTTCCTACTTTGAGTGTTTTGTAGAAGTTCATTCTGAGAGAATGAAGTGTTAGGTGTATCAAACTGGCAACAGATCCGTGGTGGCTGTCAATCACTTAATTAATTTTTGAGTTTGACAAAGTTTCATGAGTACTTGAGAATATTTTTCAAATTGGGCAAATGTAACACACACACTTGTCTTTTGTATCAACCTCTTCTTGTAATAACGACAAATACTTTTTTCTTTATTGAATAAAATTGGTGGGCTTATTATCATGTGTACCTGGTTCTCCACATGATAAAGCAAGCCATATGTAAACAGCATTGCTTGCTTAAGTCTGATTTTCCCAAATAGCAAGTTAAATGCTAAACACTTAAGCTGATGATCAAAATCAGTTGTATCATTCTGTTTCCTAGCAGGTAAAAGGAGAGCAAAAGTCACCTCAGCCACTGAGGATAAAGGCAAGTTTGGTTGCTGTACTCAGAAATAAAGCTGGATAATGTACATGTGGACACTGTCAGGCAAAAAGTGTTGACTCTCAGTAAATGTTGTGACACCCTACCAATATCATTGTTATTCACAACCTAACTTAAATAACTGCCAAAGACCTATTTTCAAGGGTATTAAAATATAGAAATTGGTAGAGGAGTATGTTTGAGTATCCAGCCACTTAAATAATAACAAAACTGACCTATTAATTGAAATTGCCTAACATACAACTTTTCACGTAACTTTCTCAAACTCATAACCAAGACACGCCAATTTCGTGACGTGCATGTGGTTTTAAACCCCAGTGAAACACTGGAATGGTGCGCTATCCATGAGTTTCATATAATATCAAACCCTTGAGTTTGATAAAGCATCAAAGTCTATTGAACTCATTTCTTAATTTGAATTACAACCACAAACTTACCGACATGTGAAACATTTGTGACTATTTCCATTTTCTTTTATCCCTGAGGTGCGATTGAGAAGATATTTCCAAAACTTGTGCATCAGGTTTCATCAGGGTTTCCAAATACTCGAAAACAGTAAAGGCACAAGGCCGCAGTTTTCTCGCATTTGAAAACCCTGATGAAACCCTCGTACTAATTTTTGATATAGTACCTGATGGTGATCCTCAGGTTGATAACCATGCCATACCTTCCCCCACCGATTGTACTGTCAGTATTTCATCCAAATTACCACATAATGATAAGTTTGACACAACAAAGCTGATGAAGATTATTCTTAGGTCATCCATTTGTCTTTCAATGCTCCTTTCTCATCAAAGTGTTTTAATTTTTTCTGTTCCCAAATAGCTGATTCAATCACCTTCAGACAATCTGAAGGTATGTTTGTTTGCCATGACTATTCTTAAGTAATAGTCATATATGTTGTTCTTTGATGCCTGCATTTCTTAGAATTGGAGTGATAATTGATGTTATCATTATCTAGAGACCGATTTTCATGTGTTATACTTGATTGTGGTCATTACCTTGGGAATAATGTTATACTATGGACTTTAAAACTCAAGGATCTGTTCCATACTCTTAACTGTGACATTGGCTGAGAAATGTGTATTGTATCAATCGTTTCGGACTTAATGAAAAATTTCAAGCTGTTCGTAGGGTAAGGCAGAGAGTTACTATGTTTCAAGGCGAGATGAATATCTAAAAGTCACTTCAAATTCCCTGTTTTTGCCCGTCATGGGTGGTGGAAATCAGGGGTACAGATTCAGATGCATTAGCTGTAGGTGTGAAATATTTGAAGTCTCTGAGTGTTAAGCATGATTTCTTTTCTTTGCAGTCATCTTCAGGGCAACCTCAGACTCAGGTCGTGTCTGGTAATATTCGGGTGTCTAATGCTCCCAAGCCACCATTGATTTTAAGACGAAATGTAAACCAACAACACCAACAGGCGTCTGTCAAGGTTGTCAAAGTTTTCTCGTCTGTTCCTTCCAACCAGTCACAAACTGTTTCAAAGCCATTGGTGCAAATTGTGCCAAATCCTCAAGGACAAGTTGAACAGCAGACCCCAAAGGTTGTATCTGTACAGTCGTTACAGCAACAAGTCAGTCAAGGGCAGTCAACAGGACAGCAGAGGGTTGCTGTTCAGAATATGGTGCTCTCATCAGGGCATAAAGTTCACCTGACCACACCCATCTCCCAGTCAAGCACGCCAACTTCATTCCAGGTGAGGGCGTTGCCTATTCAACCGTCGCAACCTCCAAAGCAGCAACAGGGTACAGGCGTAGTCACCCTTCAGACAACACCAGTATCACATAACCAGGTTCCTCAGCAAAGCAGTACTCCCCTAAAATCACCAGCCATATCAACTAGCTACAAACCTTTAGAGTCATTACAGGAAGTGAACAGACAAGCAACACAAGCCTCAGTGGTATCGCCAGTGTCTGCTGTAATCCCTGAGGTCAATCCCCCGACAAAACAGTCACCTACTGAACTCAGAAATCACGTGACAATGCAAGACAGATTTCGGTACATTGCACCCTCGCCACAGACACAGGTAGCGTCTGTACCAGTGTCCTCTGCTGCAGCTGGCGCGGTAGCTCAGCCTGTCCAGACACCAACTGTTAAACCCACAGTCAAAATTGGTGCTCAATCTGTTGCGTCAACTGCCAATCAAGTATTGCAGGTACTGGATTGGTTTCTGCTGCTGCTGTCGATGTTGTTGTTTTTCTTGTACCGTAATTTTATTTATAACGTTACTTGAATGTTTTAATTATTATTAATATTATTATTATTTCTTCTATTTCTGTCGGTAGGTCCAAATTAAACAGGAACCAAAACCAGCAGTCCCTGTTAGCCCCATGTCATCAGGGCCTGGTATTCAGATATCTCAGGTGCATTCTGGAACCCCAGCATTAGGTGCATCTACAGGTCTTACTTTGGAAGTAAAAACTGAGAAAGCCGACAGGTAAGACAGATCATTTCTTATCCTCTCTATTTCTATTGTAGATGAACAGGAGAAACCGCCTAGATTGTAGGATTAAAAAACGGAAAAGTTCAACTGGACGTGCCGACCTATCCAATGTGCTCGTCTCATTAAATTAATAACCTAAACATTAAAGAGAAAATAAAGAATTGTGTTTTTACGTCTTGTCATGAGTGTAAGACAAAGAAAGAATTCTGAATACCAATGAGGAATCGAACCCGTACCTTTGGTTTCCACAAATCAGAAAAGATAATTCTCAAAAACGAACAAGTGGGAAAATGTCGACGACTTCATAAAGTCGATTAAATTGATTCAACCTCCAACGTGTAACAGACTTTATTAGGGACTAACGCATTGCATTTAAAATCCTACGGATAAATTTGAATATTTGTTTTTACCCCCGTCAATTCTTGTTTTTCCTTTTACATTTGATTCTGATCAGTAGTTGATTAAGTCGTGAAATGTGTTTTCAGCCCTTTGGTGAAAGGGAATAAGAGAGCGCATGACAGTGACGATGACGTCATCGAACAACCAGTGCCGAAGAAACCACGCGCAGAGGAAATTATTTTAATCGACTCTCCACCCCCGGCCCCTCCTTCTGAGGAAAAGCCTACAGAGGGACTACCCGACAGTGACGGAGCGGCTGTAGAAGGCGTCGATAATGACTTGATCGTCAAGCTCAGTAAACTGAACAAAGAACAACAGTGGATAACGCTGGCACAATCTGCGCAACAGCTCAGAAATCTTCGCGATAATGTGTGCAAACTGTTAAGAGTTCTTGTACCGGAAATAGACCTAGGAGAAAAATCGGAAATTCTGGACGATACTACCATCGACAATCTTTTAAAACAAGTTCTTGAGGCTAATGTGAGCCCAGACGTTGCACAGGCCACATAAGGCCACCAACAACAAATTTTTGCTTTCACGTTTTTCATTTAACTCGAGATAAAACCACTGATCCTTTTAACGGTGACCCTGTGTTTTTAATTTGAATGTACCTTTACTTTTCGTCGGTGTTGCAAAGCAACCAAAGTGTTTAAGATGAAATTTTTTATAAGCAGTGCTTTTGATCTAATTCCGTCTCCGAAAATGTGGACGCTTAAAAAGAACAACAGGACCGTGCGAACATCAGGAACGATGACAGTATGTGACGTTTCGTTTGTGATGGTTGACCTCGTTGTTCCTCATCAATCGTTCGAGTCACAGACTTACAGCGAGTTTTCTTTTAATAAAGTCGGTAAGACACGTCCAAGTCATTCGTACAGCTTTGTTTTAGTCAGTTTGTAAACTTATCATATCGTGCGCGCGATGCCCGGGTAGCTTTAGACAAGCTTGTCACTCAACTGGACTCAAAATTCAAACTTCAGGATGCTACAGTTTGTGGAGAGTTGAAAGGGTGATGTGGTCACTGGGGAACTAGGGCAAAGTATATGGTGAGTAATGAATAGAGGAGGTAAGTTTTTAAAGAAACTGGTGCTGCGTCGATGGGAGTAACAAGGTAATTTGGTTTTATCAACTGAGTTGATAGTGTAAATTGGCCATCGTAAGAGTTCAAAGCTGATGTTTCTTCGTGAGAGCGAAGGGTTAACGCTCGAGATGTTAGCTTTGAAACTCTTTATGGTGGCCAATTTACACTACCAAGTCAGTTGATAAACATCGAATTATATGGCGACAAGGCCGTCCACAGCCCTTAAGGAAGCTTGATACTCGGCTAAGATTGATTGGGTTTCGACAGCGAGGATCAGAACTTGGTATTCACCGCAGTTGCGGAGCATCATGCTTCATAAGGTGGCACCAAAGCAGTCGACCTTATCGCCTGGAAAACTAAAAAAACGTCTTCGGAAATGCGTCCAAGGAGTGAGAGCACGCACAAGGTGATTATATTTTCCAGGAGGGAAAGTAACATAGACAACGCTGAGAAAGAATACGTGATCAGCAACACCAGAAGATACATAGCAGGGCGAGTAGCGAGCGAATGGCGAAAACGCAAAAAGTAAACAGACAAACATAAAAAACACGAACGCAAGAGAGCAGGCATCGTAACAGGACGGCTGATTATTTCCTTACCATTCCATCCCTTACCAGACTAGGAGAATGTTTTCAACACCTTAAAATACACCTTTCCAATTTTTTAATTGTGCGGCTTATGAAAATAAAATGCTGCCTTAACTGGGAAGGGACATACCCTCTTAAATCATTATTAATTACAGCTAATTACTTTGCAGAGTTTCCTTTTTACACTACGTAAAGCTCAAGCTTAGACGTATGATTCTTCTGTGAACAGAATGTTTTCGATATCGTCGTGAGAAGGAGCAGGATAGGCTCCACTCTGCGCGTACGGTGTGCGCACTTTAGCGATCACTTGCGCTGTCTGGGGGCTGATCTTGAGCCCGTTCGCTTGCGCATTCTCGCTAAGAAGTTCCCTGATATCCCGAATCTGTGTCACGTCTGTTCTGCCTTCGGAAAACGTTGAATCAGCACCGATACTCGATCGTTCGTCCAAGCTAGACACCGACGACGAAGACGAGGTTGCGCTGCCTCTCCGAATTCGAAAAGAGCCAGGCGAACTGGGTACTGCCGAAGTTCCTCGAGCATCAACCGAAGGCGCCCAATGCGTTTTTGTTTGAGCTTCGTGAGGAAAGAAGTCGGAGTGTGGGAAGTGAGTAAGAGAAGAGTTATGGGGCAGGGAAGCTGTACCAGTAGATGAAACAGAACCAAGCGCTGATTTTAATTGGCCAGAGCCAAGACTTGACGATAGGCCGATAGTTTTTCGAACGTTTTCAGCGGGCTGCTTTTTATATGAACCTTCGCTTGCGTTTCGTTTCTGATGAAGGTTAAGTCCAAATGGTGAATGTTCCAGTTTGCGAATTCCGGCACCAGCGAATGAGCTGGCGTTCAACTCCTCCACTTGCTCCCATATATTATCATTCTGACTCGTTGGCGACATTGGCGTTTTAGGTGTCGAAGAAGTTTCGCTCCTTTCCGAATCCAATCTATCGTTACTGAAGAAGCCCGATCTCCCAGGGAATCGGGGCTGTTGCTCTTTAGCTTCAAAGAATGCCTTTGCTTCCCTGGGAGAAACATGGTCCTTGCTAGAATCCACATCCTTAGCCTCCTTTCCTTCTGCACCCTGAAAAAAGGCAGGTTTTGAATTCAATTCCCTCCTCCGCTGCATATGTTCCTTATACGACGGCGCTGCAGGTTGTCTCCGACGATCTACAGCTTGGAAAACTTGATCGGGGTTTGGAGACGGAGAACGAGGCCCTCCAGGCGATTGTTTAGACACAGGAGAACTGGGTGGCACAGGAGATGTCGAGTTGCTATCAAGACTGTCCGTACTAAGACCTTGCGTTTGTACGGAATGTTTAGCTTCCATAGCCCGTGACAAAGACGATGGGTAACTTGATATGGGATGAAGACGCTGGTATTGCGTTACATTTTGCGTGACGGGAAACAGTCGCACAGTTTGAGGCGAATGTGCCCGGCGAAGCACAGCAGTCTCTAGTTTCCGGCCACTAGCCGTTGTCTTTTGAGCTTGTTTATGTTCAATAAGTTCGGCGCTTGTCGTTGTACTACTCAGTTGTCTTTTAGAGCTCGGGTATTTCCGACTGCTTTTCAGTCGTAATTTCATAGAATCCGGAGGTAACCCGAGCGGCTCCGAACTTCTTCGACCGATCGCTGCATGTCCTTTGGTTTTATTAGGTTCATAAAAAGCGGCACTGAGTTTATTCGAAAATTCCACGTCGTGCCTCTTGAGAGGCGGCGATGAACTCGGCGAAGGAATCCCTGAATCGCAAGGAGAGCTGGGTGTACTGACACTCTTGTTCGTTGGGTGAACTGCGAGCGTGCTTGTTACATACAAGTTCGAATCACTTAAGTGAATAGAGTTCCTTTCTCCTTTGGGACTCAAAGGTTCCGGTGATTCTATCCCGTCATCCGTAGAAGACTGGCTCAAAGCAGTCCGTGAGTCCTGGGTACTACCCTCCGAGTCACTGGTCACATGATTAGTTGTAACGATCTCGCTACGATCGCCAAGAATAGTCCTTACTTTATCTCCCATGATAGCCACACAGTGTTCAATAATAAACTGAATCACCGGCGGCACTGAGTTTGATTGTTCCGTGGCGGGAATGCTGGAGCCTTTTGGCGCCCAAAGCATGCTAGGAGCCACACACACGGCCAGGTTATAAGCGTTCATGTTATTGGTCTCCGCATTGTCAGCAATGTGATATAACACACACACAAATGATTTCAGTAGTTCATAATTGAAACGGTTGATTCCATCCAAAATCCTGAAAAAAAAAAAAAGAGCTGTAATTAACCGCATTGAAGCCAACACAAACTAAGAGAGCGCATTAAGTGTCGAGATGGCAACCATAGACACCAAAACAGTCAATAAGAAGGAAGAAAATATCAAAGACAGCCAATAATAGCAAAGAGTAGTCAGTACTACACCAATCACAGAATGTGGCAAATCCAAGCCAATACAACTAAAAATTACAACGATCATCGAACTTCTTAACGTGGTGAAGAAACTCTAGTTTCTTGCACTATATCGCAACACACGAAGATTGCAGCACAACGGGCAAAAGTTATTCCTAACGTCCAAAAAACACCAAAAAGTAATTTCAAAATCAGGTTTAACACACTTTTACGGTGATATACCCAGTTTACTTTCCCATGAATCACAAGATTGAGACATCAAAAGATATTTTTCTTACCCCTTTATTTGTCTCGCTCTTTCATCCTGATCTTCGACGTTGTTTGTGGCCACTAAATCTTCGTAATTTTCACTTTCAAAAATACAGTCTGGCAAACGGCGAAGAAATTCCTGTAAATAAGACAAGGGGGTGTTTTCACACTAACTTCCATACAATATAGTCCAACTTATTCACTAGTACTATGAAACCATGTACTTATCATGGCCTCTAGGCTAAAGGATACGTGTATGGTCATCAATGGAAAAAAATAACTCTTCGAGTGTCAGTACTAGAAACAACGATGACAACAATTTTGTCCAAAGAGCTGACACAACCTAACCAAACAAAAATATGAAACATTTTGGATGCAATAAAGCAAACAGCCCATACCTTCATGACAGAGGCGGTAACGACTTCTGATACGTCTTCAAAATCTACCAATTTACCTAATGGAGGTAAAAGATCACATTTACAACGGATTAAAAAATTATCGGCTATCTTCCAAAGTAACACCGCTGTACAGATATCTACACCTCCTCAATGGAGCTATTTCATTGGGTCTTTGTTTGCACACTTCTTATGGCCCCCCTATTGGGGAACAGCCCCCATCGGATGCTTGTCACAACATTTTCAGAGTTACACACTCAACCACTGCGCGTTAAAAGCCCGTCGTCGACCGGCGGTGGCAAGTTAAAAGAGAATATATTGAATATGTTCCAAGGGATATAAGAAAATATTTTGATGAGAGATTTAAGCACGATAACATAACTCACAAGTTGAAGTCAATCAATAGTTTTAAGAGATCCCAAAAAACGTTAAGAATCAGTTTTCACCTTCGTCCAGATCCAGTTTAATTTCTCTAGCAATCCTGGCATTTGCCGATTTTCTGAAGATTCCTGTGGTACCCGGTCCATACCGAAACAAATGTAACAACAAATCCTTCACTGCTTTTGGTACAGGCTCTTCCTCGGTACACAGCTGAGTCAGAGGGACTCCAAAAAGCCTGGTAAAGCAGCCATAAAATAAAATTTAGTCGCAAACACAATTCTTAGAGGCAGACACAGTGAAACGTATTAACATGAGAACAGAACCAAGAAATAAGACATAATGCAAAACCGTTTCTTAACCCGCCCCGTGTTAATTACAAGTATCTGTTCAATTTTGCGAAACATGAAAAAAGAAAACTGCTAAACAAAAACAAAACACATAATAATAATAATAATAATAATAATAATAATAATAATAATAATAATGATAATAATAATAAGCAAAACAAAGGTTAATCTCACATTCCCAAAATTTTACAACTTGACTCAAACCCTTCTCTAAATTAAATGGCTCCATAAGGTTGTTAAAGCAACAGTAATAATTATAATAATAATAAACAGTTAGCAGCGTTTTTGTGTAGTCCGCCACTTCCTACCTCGTAGCGTCCTACACTTCAGGTAACTTATGATTAAAGCTGTTTCGAAGCGTGTTTTCAAGATAACGCGCGGTATAACAGAGCCACAAACTTCTCAGACTCACGGAGTAAATGCTCCGAGTACAAGTCATTTTCCCTGATGGGCACAGTTTGCCAGAGCACTACAACGTCGTTAAGCATTATTCAGGCTTGAAATAATTTTAAACCTCCAACTTGTTTCACACATTCATGCCCTCAACCTGGACCACAACATGGTCCTTTTTCAGCAAGTCCCCTTCCCCCAAAGAAGTGTTTCACATCCTCAACCTTTACATCGTGACGGCCGGGGTCTTTCAGTTTCTTCACGGATTGGAAATGACCAAATTAAAAAATCTACGCTACTCAACTCCACCCTTCTTGTGTTAAAAGTAGTAACATAAAACGCGAGGATATTAATCAACACTCTGTACAAAGTTATCCCTTCACTTACTTTCCAGCTGACGAAGAATTTCCATCCATGGGGTTTCCTTTGGTTGATCCCGTAATCTTCTTGTGCATAGCCCAGTTAATTATGGGCGATTTCTTTATAGGATTTTTCCATCGCTGCTTGCTGGGAGCATTATGTACATCTATTGACAAAAACAGGTAGAATTCGCGTGGAAATTTAAAATAAAAATTCTTTCCATTTCATCAGCCGAAAAGTATGGTGTGAGGCAAAAGTTTCTAATTAAAGGCCCATTTCCAACTAAGATGCCTTGCGCGCCCGGATCATTTTTCATATATGAAAAATACGCTATTTTCCTCGTAGTTGCGGAATCGCCTTGATATCTTCTTCCATCTTACTAATTAGGGCTTTCAAAGTTCCATCTTGAATCATGTGCGAACAACAAACTATCGTAGTATCCATATCAGTAAATAGTTTTTAATTCTTACATGTATGACAGTGAAAAACGTCATTTGAAAAGTTGATGCCGCCGAAGAAGCGGTCTAGAGGAAGGCCGAGTCTGCCCGGCTCGGCAAAGGTTATTCGACTTCGAGAGTCTGTGTATGATTTATGGAGGGTAAGGAAAACAACCATGGGTTTCGGTAACACTACAGAAAGTGCTTTTGCAGAAATGTTATTGCATTGTTCCTACGATGGAACTGGAGACTCCGGGGAGGTTTTTTAGAGGTGAGAATAATTATTTGACTGATTTTTACTTGAGATCCTGAGATCTGTATGTAAGCGATCTCATTTGTAGAAGTCATTATTCTATAATTGAAATGCGTAAAGCAAATCAGTTTTGGCCAATACTGGTTATTTGTTTATATTTTACTAAGTTTTGAAGCCGAACAATTTCCTTGAACATCAGGTAAGCTTTGTACAAGTTTTACACACAGACTCGATTTATAATTTTTCAGTCTCAAATATTTAGCTGCAAATTTGTTTACTGTGTTATTCACCAAATCTTTGTTTTTCTTTTTAATAGTGTTTGTGAATGACTATCAGAGTTCTTCATTTAACAATAGCGCGATTCCAACACAAAAACAAACGACTGCAAAGGATCTCGGATGGAAATGGGCCTTTAAGGACACTTCGCCGCTCACACCCAACTACTGTACAATATTGCACAGAATGTACCAGCCTCTTTGACCGCTGCAGTTATCCCACTGCACATGTCACACTCCGAAAACTGCTGACCAGATTTTATTATCTCTGAAGTTACAACCTTTATTCTTGCCAGTTGCAGCTAAAACCCTTACCTATAGCTATTCTGTTGGGTATTTTCCTATTCCTCTTTAGAATAAACTGGCACTGCGTTTCAGGAGACAACGGATCCATTGACGGCAGCTGCTGGTCAAAATCGAAGGGAAATCCATCTTCATCCGTTAACGCCGCCTCACGCATGTGGTTCATTTTGATAGCGAATGGAAACTCATGACCTGCACAGCGGGAAAAAAACAAAAAAACAAAAGAGGACGAATGGGAGGTTTAAAACCTGTTAATAAATCAACTGCACCAACCAATAATAAGGAAAAAGTCACAATTTGTTTTGACGGACCGGTGCACGAGAGCCGTGACAAGGAACCGGAAATTTCTCCAAAACAGAAAATGAAGAGTAGGAAGTAGGAATGGGTCAAAAATTGCCTCTGGTAGAGAACTTTTTCAAGCAAGTAAAGTTAATGATAAATTTTGTTTTTCTTCACTAATCGTCATTTATTTCTTCTCAGTGAGCTCCTCGGTTGACGATTTCTTTGTTCTTTTCAGTTATCTTCTAAACATTATGTAGCCTCTGCAAGATACCAAAAACGTTTTTACCTATCAATGGGTACGCGCCGTCTTCCTTGCCAGAGAGAACCCACAGCTGAAACTCGGACAGATCTTCAGTCTATCAGAAACAGAAAAACTGATTTTTGACACATTGTTTTACGCGACAAATTACATTAATTAACTTCTGAGAAACCTTGCCTCGACAACAAATAGCGTTTCGAGTATTTCGAAAAGTCGTTACTGTTTCATTGATTCTGCTGTACCAAAATAAATTTAGGACAATTGTCTGAATTAAAAAAAAAATTTCGGACAATTGAAATTTAGTGAAAATAAATGTATTTATCGAAGCGAAGTGACATCAAGGGGACAAGTCTGTGTTAGGGTAAGTAGCCCCTTCTAGTAAAATAAAAAGGGGGGGAGCAGATCTATTCTAAAGTTTGTATCACGATAGTTGGCTCATGATAGTGCTCCTGTAAATGGGACTTGAGAATGAGAAGGGATATACTGGTATAATATAGATAAATAAATTAACAAAAGTTATGTGAAAGAAAACATGACAAGGTGTGTTTGTTCTTAAGATACTTTCAGTCAAAAATAGCGTCGTCATACAGAAATACTGATATAAAACCGAATATTCTATGAAAATCATCCCGGGCGGTCAGATAAACAATTCTCATTGAAGAGTCAAATCGCAAAATACACGTAGGTGATTGTTTCTGAATTGTTGCGAGTGTTTTCATTATAATACAATAACACATGTAAATGTAAACATTTTAAAGTCGATAAAGCAAAATTTTTTTTTATAAAATCACAGTTATCACACATCCCAAATTAAACAAAATTTGATTTCATATATTCACGTTTTTCGGTACCGACCAAGTCAAGAACCCGCCAACCGGGATACAAATTTATCGATATCGTTACGCTTTGAAAAATTCTAAGCGTGATATTACTTTCGAAACATAGATAAGATTTTTAAATGAAATGAATAACAAATCGATGGGCCGTTTCATTGCCTACTTATGCGAATATTTTCGGCCATTTGTCAGTTTTTCAACGTAAACTATCGAACACTTACAAAAACAATCGGCAAAATGCCGATGGCGATCTGAATCACTGCTGTTTGTACGCCCGATCTAGTTCTTCGCAAATTTACGTTTAGTTAGGTCCCGAGGTTGGGTCTAAGGCAACACCTACTTCATTTAAGGGCAGTTACACGTACCTGAAATTGAAACTGCGCCAGCGACATTTTAACAACTGTAGCTGCATCGTCCGTGTTGGTGACAGTGAACGACTTGGACTGGAACGAGAACAGAGAAAAATGACTTCATTCATCAATGAAAATCGGTGGGCAAAGACAAAGTACACAAAAATGCCTGTAAAGAGACAAACTACAAAACCACCATTCAGAATCTCAGACGAGACTCTTAAAGTTGAGTCGCTGTATCACCAGACTACCAGCAGCTGTCCCTCTCTTCAAACGTGAGAAGTCATACGAGTTAATAAAAACGATCGAAAACTATTCTGGCACAGCCTGAACTCTGGAAAGCTTCCGCGCTCGCACGGCGTCTGGGTATATTTTTTGGCGGATTTTTCAAGAAAAACGGGGTCTGCTTTTTTACAAACGATTAGAGTCACTGAAAAGCGCAACTCACGTATCCGGAGGAATCTGGTGACTCCATATCCCTGTTATACACTTTAAGGCTAACACATTTTGGATCTTCACTGTCCTTCTGTTCTTTTACGTGCCTACGAATGAAAAACAAGCTACGCATGACAACTCTCATAGAGAAATGAGGAAAAAAAAGTAAAAAAATAAGTATGTGTAATCAAATTGCGAAGAGTGAAATTAAGAAATGATTTCCTAATTTTACGAGAAAACCGTTTGATTATCTTTTTATATCGTGGGTGACAAATTACGTTCACAACCGTAATTGTTTTTACTGGTTTATTCTGTCGAAAACCGAGAACATGAAGAAGAATATAGTTTTCGTTTAAAGCATACATTATTGTTAAAGTTCGTAATTTTCTGAGTTTCTTCACAAAAAATAACTTTCGAATTCTTCGTGCCTGTTAATAATGTTTCAAATGTTTTTTAATGTTTCTTAAATCTCGACGCCATCTTGGCTCTGATTGAGATACAAGAGGTGTTACCATGTCAGTTTTGTAATTTCACATGTGAAATTAAAAATTAACGCTGAAATTACGCGCCAAAATTAAGGAGTAATTTGTCACCTATGATATTAAGTTATAAATGGGGACTGTTGAAACGTAGCAGCCTACATGTGGGAAAAAAAAAAGGTGTGCGAAGAGAGCTGCTGTGTCACATTTTGTCTACTTCACACTTTTTCTCTCGCCAGTGACCGGTAAGTTATTTCTCCCTACATTAGCAATACAATGTCAAGCACAAACGTGATGAGAAGAAAGAAGAATATCAAGTGATATAGTCCAATTTAACGCCAAATTTTTGTCTTCGAGCTAAAATTAAATGAAATGTGTGGTGACGGTGAAAAGGTTAAAATGTTCACTCTTAATATCTCGACTTCTTCGTCCTCCAAGTAACTCTTTGCCATTCTTTCCTTCGTCTGTTCCGGTTTCTTGTTAAAGATCTGGTTTTTGTTTTTGCTTGAAAATCATTATTTTGGGTTCGTTCTTTTTGTTTAAACTGAGTTTCCTAGAGGGCTAAAAAAAGACTCCAAATGTCATCAAAAGGTTTCAAGAAAAGGTAGTGATACCCAAACGTACTTTGTCAGAACACTGTGCCATGCTTCCTTGTCTTCCGGGCTACTGCAAAGTACAAAACATCCCAATCAACAATTTCAGTCTTTATGATATATTTATGAATACTGACAATGACGAAAACAGAGTCTTGACAAGTCAAAACAATCAGAACTTATCGCGAGATAATTTCAAGGTCTCGAGGCTCTCTTTATCTCTCTCTTTTTGTGAAACGCCTCGATTTTTGTCATTCATCTTGGTGACTATTGCCTTAAAATTTCCGTCCTTTAAAGAACACGGTCACCTTTGTCTCAGCATGCAAATAAAGGAAATAGGTCTTTGAAATACCAAATGCAATCAAAAGAGAATGAATAAAACGTTAACTGAAATCATTCTTACTTGAAGGCAGCTACAAAGTTTGTAGTGGGCCAGCCAATCACAAATGACCTGTCAGCGGATTTCGTCGATTCACACACGTCATCAAGACAATTAGCCAACCAGATGTCACTAACCCGGACCCGATGCTTGAGTTTGAACGTCGCTGACCTGAAATGTTTTTTACACAATCATCAATATGAACATGGTTGCAGGACTACTGATTGTTTTTACAAAAACAATTCAGTTTTTTTCCATAATAGGCGCGCTGTAAATAGTTGCTTTTGCTTACCCCAGGAAGTGTTAAACAGTAAAAACAGGGTAAAGAAGAATTAAGAACAATAATTACCACTTGATTTACTTGCAACGACAGTCAACTTACCTTGGTTTTGCTACCAACAGAAGGTCGTCGAACAAGAACAGATGTCTGTCTTGAGAGGACATGCCCTTGAAATGACAGAAAATTGACCAATTAAAGCTTACTCATGCACAACTATGTCATAGGATAAGCCTCTAAAGAAATTTTCTGCGTGGGTAGAAAACCAAATCAAACTTAATTCGCGGTTTCTTTTCACTGAAGAATTTGCTCCGTGTGATCGGATCCGCTCGGATACTTCGTGATTCCCCCGAGTCATGGACGAATTATCTCAGACCAACTTCGGAAAAACTTCGTAATTTGGCGCTTAGCTTCGGATTTACCTCGGAAATGTTTCGATATTTTGTAAAGTGCTACGTTACACATTTTTCTGCAAGTTGCTTTATGACTTTCCACGGACTTACTTCTTTCCTTTTGAAGTGAACGGTCGACGATCAACAGAGCAATTATTTGGAGAAGACAAAAACAAATCAGAACACTTACCGAGGATAGTTGCACGGGACCCTCTTTGATGAAAGCTCTCGCTGGGAAAGCGTCAGGAGAAAGAGGAGAGCTAGGTTCGGATGAATTCTTCATTCGCATGCTTCCATCAATCGTCGAACTACGGACAAATTTTCCAGACGAAAAGCAAGAAAATAAACAACCTCGTACGTTTTACGGTATCAAACTAAAGGTGGTTAAAAATTACCTTAAGGGAAAGTCAGTTTGTTGGGACAAGCAACGCCTCAGTCATTTTAACAAGAGTTTGGCAAGAGTTGAACGAGTTGAAAGCCGGCAGATCTGTTGTACTCCAACCAAATTAGCTTTCATGTTTACTACGTGACTAAACATACTTTAAATGACTGCGTAATTATTGTATTCATCAAAGTGTTAAACGCCGTGAAAAATCACTGTCTGGCAATCAAGCGGAAAGCAATTAGTGATAATCAGGGAAAATGAAATAAGCCGACTGTTTACTGATGAATACGTGTCTATACACTGAAAAGATTAAACACTTGTTGAAAAAATACTACATTTAGAGCACAAATGTTTACTTTAGGAAATAACGAACTGACAACTGACAAGAACCTGTAACATCGACGAAAGCCTAAAAACTCCCAAATTGTTTCACTTCCCATTGCTTCATTGATTAATAACTGTGCATTTAATTTGAAATTTTAATATGAGCGTAGTCCCACTTCCCATTACTTTTGCTTAAATTCTACCTTTTTTAAATGCCGACATATGTTACATAAGTTTTCACGTTGAAAATCATTGATATTGATATGCTTTGACTTTAAACTCGCTCCTGATCATGTCCCTTTTCAAAATGTCTTCAATTATTGCTCAACGATATTTTTACCTTTTTGAAGAATGCCCTTTTCCTCCCAAAGCGACTTTTATTACTGTTGTCGGAGCAGACCGTCTCCGGGAATTGCCTTGCTTAAGTCTCTGTTGAGGAAAAATACAATGACTTTATTCACGGACCGTGACATGCCAGTAAATAGCGAGCAAATGGTTTGAGCTGTGAGGTAACATCCATTGTGCAGAGCGACCAAACGGGCGAAAGTTCAGTCTTCAAAAACACTGCTTCTATTATCTTTGAATGACGAATTACACTCCGACTACCATTTCATTCTATTCTAACGATGAAATTCACTCGAGCAGTTGAAACGTCGACCAAAGTTGACGGAAAGTGTCTTCCCGTGGACAAGAAACATAACGCCACAGTTTGATGGTTTCTAAACTAAAGCAACCACTGCCGCGACAGCAGTGGTAAATATTTTTTCGGCCACACATCGGCCCGCGTATTACTATACCGATCACATGTACTAATTAATTGTAACAAATAGCTTACACTTAAATGGAAACACTTGAGCAGTAATGAACCACGTCAACAATTAAAACCACCTTTAACAGTGTACTCAATCGACCAATCAACAACTCTAAACTGTTACGCCGCGAGAGGCATTCATAATCGAAAACGATTCCTTGCCTTATCTTTTACACCCTAACATCATCACGAATAATTCTCCGTACGGTTCTTTATACATTTCCTAAGATGCTGACCTCGAGAATTTGTTTACCAACCAAGAGCTGCTTTAGGCCCCGTCCACACGTATCCGGATATTTTTGAATCCGCAACTTTTTCTTTCCGGATATGACTATCGTCCACACGTATCCGGTGAATTCGCAAGCAAATCCGGATATTTTTTAATCTGCTCTCCAGAGTGGAAATTTTAGAATCCGATAACATTTTGGATACGTGTGGACGGTCGAATCCGGATATTTCCTGATACGATGACCTCACAAAATTGGCGCTAGTGTTTACCGCGCAAAGTTAAATGTGGCCGCCAATGGTGATTTACGAAGCGATCTAACATATTGCCATATTTACTCTGGCACGACTCCCAGTCAATGTTCTCCATAGATTTTGCGGCTTTGTACTATATTGTCACGTTCAATAACAACTCTACCTCGTCGTCGCTACATATGAATGATTCTGGCTTGTTCCCATCATTCTTCTTAACTTTCTTGCCTGATTTCGACATGTTTTTAACTGTTTGAACTGGTGTACGTAAACTGTAACATCGAATTCCCGCGGCTGCTAAATGCCGCAGCGCATGCTCCGTAACCTATATATATAGAGTCGCTCTGGGTACTAGAGTGAATCCGGAGTGAATCCGGATACGTGGGGACGGGCGAATTCGATTTGAATACGCTGTGATTACATAACGTGTGGACGGGGCTTTAGTTGGTGATCATTTCCTTTATTCTCGTGACTTTAATGCTTGTTTCAAGGGTGACATTGTAAGGAGAGGTTAGATGCTAATCATTCATAGGGTTCAAATGGTAGTTCTCGTCGATTACTGTCACTATGGTTACTATAGACTTGTTGTAGTTTCGGTGGACGTATTCATCGCTCTCTCTTCATAGACTATACCTGCTGTTGTTATTAACGCCGACGACAGTGCTAATACCGAATGTTATTTTTGTTTGCGTTGTTGCAAGCACACTGTAAACTTACGTGAAAATTTTGCTTCTCTTGAAGGCATAAGTTATCGCTTGGAAACCTGTCTTGGATGTCGTAGATTTTGCACTGTGGAAGTAAACAAACTTCATCAGTAAAAAAAAAAAAGAGAAAAACAGCAAAAAAAACTCATTTCACTTCTTGTGGCATGAAAATTATTTTGAGCACAACTGCCACCTCGCCTCCTGCGACAACTTCATAACTTTGGTGGCGTGACGCGAAACGTAACGTCGAAAAGTCATGTCAAATCCGAATTACGAGATATTTATAAGGTCAATAAATTTACCAATTAAAGTAAAAAAGGTTAAGTTACAGTTAACCTACTTTCACTGCATCTGCTTTTAAGATTTGAGGAAAAATCCAGATCGCATTCTTCAAGGATTTGTCAGCATCACCGACTTACGTTAAAAAATCTGGCTATAATGTCCAACGTAAAGCGTGACAAAATTTAAGTCGCACAACGAAACGAACTACAGTGGAACCTCGATTTAACGAAGTGCCAAGAGACTGGGGAAATTTGTTTGTTATATCGAGGGTTCGTTATATCAAGGTTTTATGGCATACATTTTACTGTAACTTTGGCCGGGCTGAAACTAAAGAATCGTTCGTTATACTTCGTTATATAGTGGTTCGTTAAATCGAGGTTCCACTGTAATGCAGGTGAAAGAAGACCCCCACGGAGTGTAGCATCGGGTCCAAGAACGACAAATCTTACAACATTAAGACAATAAATGCAAATCCCTTGATGACGCTGTGTTGTAAACCGTGTGTTATTCTTACAGAAGGCGAAAAATTCTACTTATTCAATCAAACTGATCTGAGCTGTCTGTAGTTTGGCTGATAGCAAAACAAGTGGGTCTTGAATGACGAGATGCACTTGCGATACTAAGCCACCGGATAACCCTGATATTCTAGGGGCAACTATGTTGCTTGTTTACTGCTAAATGTCTTTATCGCTGTTTAGCAAGCCTCAAAAGATTGCGATAAAAACTCGAAAAATGACAAGGGTACACTTCGTGTTCTACTACTGAGGAGGGACAACATAAGAGTTTGGAATTGCCAGAATGTGTGACACTTTCTGTTCCAAAAAGCCATCACGAAGGTTACTGACTCCATTCTTTTTTATTTAAAAGCGAAGGATTTCGTGCGGAATTAAAAAATTAAACTGAAATCTTTCCGTCTTCTAGGTTTTGGCCCGAAGCCCTAACCCATAAAACAATTTCCGTACCCACAACTAGCCGAAACATTCAGTTCCAAACAACTAGAAAACGATGGGATTAATTTTAGGACAGTTATAGTGGCAGACTAAATAATGTTACTTATCAAATGTCGCTATAATTCAACAAATTTTTTCTGACTGCTCTTAAGTGACGAAACAAGAGCAGTAATAAAGTCGAACGTCAAACGGCGGAAAAGCGTATACAACGTGATTAAAAATAGCATTACCAAGGACACTTAGAACAACTTGAACTCTAATCCGGCTTAAGACCATAAGAATAAAAAAAGGGAAAAAGAAATATGTAAGTTTGCATGACTGAAAACACATAACATATTTCACCAATCGTGAAGACAAAAATAACATCATTAAGCGTGACCTCAATTCGGCCTCAACTCGATCATTGTCAGCCATATAATACAAAGAAGAGAAAAGGTATGCGCAACAAACAAATGCACCATACGTAAAAATATAGCGAAAGCAAAATGATGATAATTTTCATACAGGATAAGGAAAACTTGAATTCTGATTCGGCTTAGGATTATTAAGTAAAAATGAAAACTGGAAAAAAAAAAAACAACTGCAAGAAGGAAATATGTAGGCTGACTAAGCTGAAAAACGAACCATTGAATGAATACTTAATGAGAGAACAAAACTTGCATTATCAAGCTTTGTTTGGACGGAATAAACCTAGTCTAGCTCCAACGTGACTATTCTGAGCAAAACAAGACAAGAAGGGTACATGCACGCTATGAATTATTTTGAGTGGGAACAAACACGAAAAATCGTCGTAATCGGCTTGTTGTCTTCCAGGTTCACAGTTGATGCAAGTTAAGGCTTAGAATTGAGCTTATTTCCTGTAAAACTGATATCGTGAAAAGATCACACAAACGAATTTAAAAGATAACCAATTGATAACGATGTAATGAACAACTCGTGAAATATTTAAGGTAGATATGTCACGGCATTAACAGTGCTTTCAGCATATGGGACAAATCGATCAAAAATAAGTCATTTTAAGGCAGAAATGATCAGACAATGGCCAAATCAAGGAAATGAAAGGTTTCCAAATTCCACTAAGGCAATATGATCCCGCATGCTCTGACAAATAAAATTATTTTTAAAACACAGGAAATGAAATAATGTTGCGACAAATTTCTCGATGAAAAAAAAAACAAATTGTTGTGTAAAGGGCATGAAAGATTCACAAAAACAGTGCCCCAGGCAAAGAAACCCTTGAACTTCTGTAGTTGATCATCTGGGCAGAAGTTGTCAAAGTAAGTTGTCATTCTTCTACTGGAATGCTGAACACAATAGCTGTTCTTGAAAGTGATACTGACCTTCCACTCACCAACAAAAAACTAGAATGTTTCTTTCATCAGAGTATAGATAATCAAACCCTTAAAGCTAGCAACAAAAAACCACGAACATTTAATGATTAAAATCCGAAGGATCACTGTTTTTTCGTGTTTTTCCATTTCAGCAGTCGTCACGTCAATCGAAAGTAGAAACAAAACAGATTGCTAGCGGATGTTCGTAACACAACATTTCAACAACTGCGAGCCACTTCGGCAGAAAACACGATAAAAATGTTAAAATTTTTTTCACTTTTAGGAATATTACCTGAGCTTCGTCTGTTCGCGTTTTGAGAGCTCGGCGAACCACCACAGGGCTCTGAGATGATACGATTCGCATAGACAAGGCGTAACTTGGCGGCTGTGCTGTACGAACCGGAGTTTTGGTCGCCATAGCACAAACTTCACTTGACGGATGTAAAACCATGAATAGCGATCTTTAGTTCCACAGCAGTCAACAGCAAACTAACATTGTGTTTGCAGAAGTTCTGACGGCGCCAATTAAGTCGCCCGCTAATTCAAAGGCCACAGATCACACGGCAAGTAGAGAACATAATTTAGCACTTTTCAGCTCAACACCGACGCAGTTTCGTCTTGGCTCGCAAACCGATGACCGACCTTTGACGAATTAGATTCAGACCACAAGATCGTGACTGGTGTGAGTAGTGTCACAGCGTTGCTCCACTCTCCAAAAGGAATGAAGCCAGACTATTACCGGTTGATAATCGCGTTAAAATCCCGTTAATCCCAGCAATACTATTTCATTCAAGCCAGACGCCCAACTTTATAGCGAACACAGAAAACACAGGTCAAGTTTCATCACTATCTCAGCAACTGATACAAAGTGATTGCATTTCTCAAATTGTTAGATTGTATTGCTTTCACATACGACTAGAAACAAACTGACCTCGGTAAAAACAAATAATGTTAACCTATTTCAAAAATGCGCTTGTCACAAGCTCAAATAAACACATAAATAATATCCTGGGTTATACATACTTGAGGATTTAGAGTGTTTGATCGACCATGGGTATCTCAAAAAACAATTTGAACCTGACTTCGAAAGGTCAAAGGACTAAAGTAGCGCTCATATGTATCACGCAAAAAAAAATAATAGGCATAACTTAACAAAACATCAGAGAGATATAGAAGTCAGTAAGCTGTTTCATCACCTATTGAAATCCGTGAATTAACAAAAAATGACAGTGCTCTATTTGACCACTACCGCATACTGCATTCCACTGAAAGAGCTTTCAATGTCAGTTTCAGGGGGGTGTACTCTAGAAACTTCTGGGTGGATATGAGATGTTAAGAAACTTAACTCTTACATTATACCACATTACGTACATCATAGTCAACAGCGACAAGGTCCTAGTTTTACTCAGGCCAGAAAGGGCTCCATTTCGCAAGGAAATCAAAGCGATGAATACTAAAATTACTAGTTTGCGGTAAATTGTCTCACAATTGATCGGTTTCATGATTATGATTCCAAATGAAGATCAAAAGTCTGTAATTTTTATCCCTATCCTTCCGCTATGTGTTTGAGACCACCCGCTCGAAGCGGCATAAATTTGTCAGTGTTCCCCCGGATAGCGGCTAAACGGAAAAACGTCTTTGCATAAGGTAAATACAACCGCTATATTGCAGCGAAAAATAATTAGCTAAGCGAATGAATACTAATAATAAAAGAGATGTGTGCCGAAATCACAATATCTAAAAAAAATTTTAAACACGATCTCTATTCATCGCAAGCGAAATAACATCAAATGGCGTTTTTCAAGTGTGATAATAAGTTCATGATAACGATTAGCTGATTTAGAACACATCAATTGAGCTAAGATTTCATTTCGTAAAATACAGCAAAGCGTTATACATCTTAGAGAAGCGGAAAGGCGGACAGGCGGAAAGACTTGAAATATTGCGGTGAAAGACCCGCGGGCCTAATATAACAATTGAGCGTCAAGTAGTCGGACTGAAAATATCACCAACTAGTTATTCATCCTAAGCTTAAATCCCCCAAGGAAAAACATACACCACAACTTATTGATACAGGTCGGTTAAACGTCAGGGAGAGATTACGCTATGACATATTCGCTGCAATTCCAAACAAGCACTGAATGCACTAAAACAACATTAATGATGATAATATGGTAAATCATAAATCAAAACGCATTGCTGATTGAAATTCATGAGAAAGTAATGAGTGTAAATCGCATATTTGCCGCGATTTCCGTAAACACGCAGTGAGAGGACAACATTAACATAAATAATGACTGTAAAAGCAAGTTTTACTCAGATTTGTGTCTCTGAGAGTGGCGTGTCTTGACCGAGGGTCAAACATAACACATGAAAAGCACTTCTTGTGATCTTAATGTTACTGATTAGGTCATAAAGTGAATACTTAGGTAGCTGGGTATTTTATTCCCAGTTTGCGAAAGAATTGTCCGTTCTATTCGCCCTTTCCTTCGCAAAGAATCGGCGTTTAATAAGCACTGAATAAGTCAGCGTTGAAACTGCCTTAGTAGGTTACATAACAGATTTATTACCGCCCACGACTGGCCTAAACACTGTTCAATGGTAAAATTTACAAACTAATTTTTAGCTATATCGTTTCCCACAGTTGTCAGAATAAAGGCTCTGTGGATTTGCGGCAAATTTAAAACTGATGTTAATGAAGATCTGCGGTTTTTGAAATATTTTAATAACGAGAAAACTCGATAAGACGACATAAAGTTGACAAATTTTCATAGGCTTGGAAAAGTTCAATTCATGAAGTTAATTACATTAATCAACACCTCCACAAAATCTTATTATTTCGATTGAAATAGATTGTAAGGTTACGGTTCCCGAATTGTCTGTCAATATCTTCTGACGTGCCTGCGGAAAAAAAAAAAAAAAAAAAAAAAAAATTCGCCCATCGTCACGCAAGAAATTTCTTAACGTCACGCAATCTTGCCTAATCATCTGTCTGTCTGTCTCGCAGAAAGCCGGTTAGCAGTTAATTTAACTTGAGACTACGACTTGTTGCGAAAGCATAGCTCCTGGAAACCGAAAATCGGTTAACTACAGAATCACACAGAGCAGTAAAAGAAATTTGATAGTTAACAGTCAGTGCATAGTGTATAAATGGCTTAGCGTACGAGGCACGCCGGTTTTTTAAGAGCGCAGTTACCACTCTCACCAAGGTACTTCAAGATACCTACGCCATTGTCGCTACGTTCATATGATGTTCAAGATGGCATGGATCTCTAATGGTAAGGTAAAGTCTGTTTACGAGCCTAGTGGCCCATTAGGCCGATGCTTAATTCCGGTTTCTGTAGCATGAAGCGACTAGGAGTATCTCTAATCTCTACCCCCCCCCCCCCCGCCCCGGATGGGATGCCAGTCCATCGCAGGGTTACCCCCAGCAATAAATTGCCGGTACCCATTTATACACCTGGGTGAAGAGAGGCACTGTGAGAGTAAAGTGTCTTGCCTGAGGACGCTACACAATGTCCCGGCCGGGGCTCGAACCCGGACCACTCGATCCGGAGTCGAGCGCACTAACCATGAGGCCACCGCGCCTCCATATGGATTTCTAATGAATATCAGCTAAAGATAAACAGAAACTGCAAAATTCCTCCTTCATATCAATCCTCTGAAGTTTTATAATGCAATTATAACCTGGTATTAAATACGAGCTTAAGACCTTGATTTTGCAACAAAACCTCACCGCTAAATCCAACATCACCGCCTACACTTAACGATGGAAACTAACGCATCCCCTGGTTCTGCAAATACGTTTCAGTTAAAATGCACCTGTAATGCAATAGCCGCATGTGCGACAACATCGCCCGCAACTCTCCACATTTACTGAGTAATTTGCTTCACTTAGGAAGTCTAAGGTACGAGTGGCAATTTGCTGTGCAGACATTAAACATTTCAATAAACAACAATAAACACGACATCATGGCACAAACACGAATTTCTTTGTTTGGTTTGCAAAAAGCATTGCTAAGCATAATCATTAGCCGTAAACAACTGCCACCCTGACTTTGCAATTTTCGTTTTGATTTTGTTAAGTTTTACTGATACAAATACCTGCCTTGTTCCCTAGGCAATGAGTTCGCCACATCACATCAGAATATTAAATCTTCACTTGCTTGAAGGGGATAAAGGCTGGATAGAACTCTCCCCCTTGTCGGCTTTCCGTGGTCTGGTAATTTCAAGAAAGCCTTAAGAACTGAGAGTGGCTATTACACGTGTTTTGGAGATGAAAATGAAAACATGCTGTACCCTCAATGTCTGCAAAGCTAGACGAAATTAAAGACGTGTCGGTAATCCAATGTTTTTGTTATAAATTTAGACTAATATCTTCTTTTTTTTTATGTATTTATCACCTACATAATTATTATCTAAATTCGAAATAAGAAAAACACCGTCAGTACTTATTCCACGTCCTCCGCTGTAAGAGTGCCAATAAATTTGCACCTTTCTTCATTTATTTTATAACTGTTAACAATTTGTTTTTTGGACCCCTTAAGTACGCAAGAAACGTTTAGGAACGTAACGTTTAGGAAGACGTAATCGCAAAGCTTTTGTACTAAATGAAGATGTTGATAGTCAAAAACACCAGAAAGTGTTTACTGAGCTTTACATCGATTATACGTCAAAGATTAAGATTTCCTCTAAATTTAGCATCGCTTTCGTGCTTTTTTGTTTTTCCTTCTTTGCTTGCGGCTGAACATAATTCAACCAAACAAGCAGTAGGACGTCACTTCCTGTCTTTTGGACTGATCAATGACGTAAAATCACCCACAAATCTGTTCTTAAAAATTTGGCAAAACAGTTTCGGCGAGAAAATATCAAGCAGGATAATAAGGCGCGTTTACCCCCACAGCGTAACTTTTCTTCAATGTGCGCAAAAAAAAAACGGACAACAAAGTAACTGAGGATTTTTCTTTTCATTCGCAGATAGCAAATGAGCGTTTAACAAACTGCTGTACAGCATAAAAACGTCAACTCGTTAAACGACATCAATTGTCGACGCGATCACCGATACAAAGAAGTTTACATAAGGATGAGGGTCCCCTGTACCTTTTGAAAAACTAAGTCATGTAAAAATATTTGTCCTTTTCACGCGTCACGAATAATATTCAAGTTTCGCTCACGTTCACGCGAAATGTGAGACGATCACGATTCACTTGAAAATAAAAAGTCACTTTCACGAATTGATATTTATTTTCTTTTTTCTAGACCAGTCTTAGGTGACAAAAGATGACGCAATGACTAATATTATTTGTTCAAAGACCATTTGTGGTCTGTTCTATGACATTTACCAATCCATATCAAGTCCGCATCTTATCAAAACCCTGGTCAAAACCTTAACACAGCCGTTCGAGAACAACACGTACATTTTTAAAACAATTAAATTGCCGGGAATTCATCACGCAAATAAAAATGGTTCACGAATCACGTTTAATTCAGCTCTTCACTCACGAGTCACGTTTTAAAAAAAAGTAGTTCATTTTAAATCATGAATAAAGAAAAATACCAATCATGATTCCCAAGAAAAAAAAATCGCTTAATCACGTTTAACGTAAAATGTATAGGGGACCCTCAAGGATCTCTCAAGCCACAAACGGGTTAGACCTATTCTCTACTTGCTCCGGTATTTGCTGGTCCAAAAGAAAACTTCAAATCTCTTCAGCAAAATACCAACAGCAAACTAAGTGTAATAATAAATTGAAAGCGCTGTATAAACAGGTTAAAAATTTCGTCACTAATTGGCGCGAGTACAGGAGTGCGTTCATAGTGGGTCAAGTCACACACTCGATCAAAAAGACATTTCTACTTTACCTTAGACAAGCAAAAACCAACGATAAAAACCGACGTTTCGGTGTCATCATGACGCCATTGTTAAGGAGAAGTAAAAAATTACAAAGTTTGCGGCAAGGTGTAACACTAAATTAGCATAAATATGTTAGGAGCTAATTATACCAATACTTTTGCGCGAATTGAATACGCTTTGCACGTTCAGAGTGTTTACTTTACCTCAATAACTTTAAGTCGAGGGATAAAAAGGCCTTCCAACTGACCCAAACGATCGACTATAGCAAAACCAAACTTCAGAATATATTCCATAAGAACCCTTGGTGCTATCAAACCTGACACTGGCAGGCAGGCGTTACGGTGTCGGTTATATACGACCCTCTCGAAAAAAAAAAAAAAAAAAAAAAAGAAAACCAAAAAAAAAAAACCAAAAAACCTATTGCTTTGACTTCTCGTAGGTAATACCCCCCCCACGATAATTGCTCGATTACAACGGGGATATATCTCTGAACGATGTTTAATGGAATTTGCTGCAGTTTCCGCCTGTTGGGAGCCAATTCCTCCCTCATTGCCAGGTGACATGACGTTGTCCAAGAATAAGCTCTTTTCGCAGTTAGTCTAACTTCTTCTGTTACCAAACCGCTAAAACGTAAAGAGGGCGCTTCGAGGGCAAGGGAAAACACCCTTTACAAATCTGGATCAGTTGGCAATTTCTATTTTTGAAATTACATAACGAAAAAATAGATGTTATCGTAAATTGTTGTCCCAACATTCTCCGCTCCTGAATGTAAAAACGAGGGTGATACCAGAAGCATAGGACGCAAATTTCCTTACAGGCGTTCCGCACGAGGAACTCGGTCATATTGTTACACAATACTTCCTTTATACCTTTGATATTCTTAAAATTGAATTTTTTTCTTGGTAAAGGAACAAAACAAAACAAACAAAAAAAAACCAAAAGGAACAAAATTGGTCTGACGAATAAACAGAACACGTTGAAACAACTTCATGATCTGCATCACGCAGACCTAATAACAAGATTTCGATAAAAGTATTGCGTATCCCACAAAGATTAAGAAAGTAGCATTAGCGCTATACCGATAAAAATAATTAAATAAAGAATAATGACAATTCTCGTACCTGCTTGTGCCAAACTTTCAGCTTATGACATTAATGGGATGCATCACGAAAAGAGAAAAATTTCCCGATTTTGAATCAAAGGTACGTCAACGGAAATGGCAAATCTCGATCATTAACAAAGGTAAAGGATTAGCCTAAAAGTGATTAAAACGGAAAAAAAATATCCAGATAACATTGTAAGAAGAGGTAGGGTGAAGGTTTTGAGCGTGCTCGTGCCCGTGCTGATGCTCGTTCTTACACTTCCGCGGTCTGTCTTTGGTTATACTTTTCTGCACGAAATAAATCGTACGTTCCTTATCGCCAAATGCATCGTAAGATGCAACTGTGCTGCGATGGGCAAGTGTCACAAGTGGTCTATTCTGCAGAATCTAGCAGTAGTCGATAAAAGAAATTACCCGCTACGGAAAATTCTGTAAAGCAGACACTGTCATCAAGAGCCCTTCGTCGGACCTACTTACGTAAGGAAATGTTATCTAACTTTCACTAAGACCCAAGATAACAGCAAAGCAATAGATGTGCCTTTTCAAAACGAGTAGAAAAGTTGAAGTGAAGGAGCAACACCGGAAGAAAGAAAAATATATACATGTGTGAAATTCCCGCGCAAGTCTTTGATAAGAATTCAGGAATAGTAAACAGAAACAACACTTCAAACCTAAATTTATTCGTGACTACGACAATACGAAAAGAAAAAAATCTGAAAAACATCCGCATTATATTTCATGAGAGAACGAGATTTTGTGTTTACATGTCTCACTCCGAGCTGTGTTGAGGGAGTTTCATTTCCAACTCGTACTTGGGCTCGTTAAACCACCTCGGATTCAAAGAAAGAGGCTAGAACGCACAAATGTTGGAACAAAATCTTTTTCAGACACGAAAGATCCGTCATGGCAATCGATTAAATCCAAAAGAAAAAGTTTAAGTGAAGACTTTGACTAGTCAACGAAAAACACATCGCACATTTTGTAGTTAATAGCAGAACACCCTTCCGCCGGCTAGGGATTAAGTAAGGGATTAAGTAAAACAACATTATAATGGCTTAAGACAGCGAGAAAAACATCTATGGAAACACAGCTCATTAGGGGAATAGACGACTTCAAATGGAAAGATTAACACAGATTCGCTGTAAGATTAAAAAAAAAAAAAAAAAAAAAAAAAAAAAAAAAAAAAAAAAAAAAAAAAAAACCGGCAACCAACAAGGCTGCAAGCTAACGACTCTTGGCGAAATCTCTGAGTGACCCGTCGCTGTGGTGCTTAACATGGGTAACTGTGTTTATGATAGCTATAGCTAATTTTGGAACGATTAATACTTAAATGGGAAAAAGATTTGGATCAGATAGCAAGATTAGCAACAACAACAACGAAAAACGCATTTCAAAATAACGCAAACAGCTTGCCAGAGGTGGAAGATCCACCCAGTCCACTGCACACCGCATACAATTTTTTCCTCATTTTTCTTGCTCCTTGCTATTAAGCCTACCTTCGCTTTTCTGTTATGTCACCGAAAAGCGAACAGTTCTTTTGGAAGCGGAACTTTTTTCTCCTCGAACCAGCGAAGTAACGACAACAAGTTGAAAAACGTCAAAACTCTCAAAGTACAGAAGGGGAATTCTAAAATATTCCCGACAGTCGATGTGTTTAAATAGGATTTCTTTGGTCAGTGGGTCAATTGCATCCTAAAATTGGATTAACATGAAAACATGCACGCAAATGAACAGGAAAACCTCAAATATCTGAAACGCACGAATAATCGAACAAACGTCTCTTTGACAAACAACATTGAACTTCGCTGTGATCAACAGAGGGATGTCTTTCAATACAGGACAATTTCCTTGACATCTACCACCTCCACTGAAGTTTTGGTATCAAAGCGATCCATGAAAGATGAGTCAAAATAGACATCGGTCTCGCAGTTTCTGGATTATCCTAAAATGTACAGCATTGTTTTGAAGTCTTTTCTAGCATTTGGTTTTCACTACAACTTGTCCACTGAGACTCAAAAAAATTTAAAGTAAAAATCTGAGCTGAGATCGTTGGCTAATGCATACACCGAGAAGGAACTCGAAATAACAGCCGTTGACTTTTTGGCGGTGCCCTCATCTGATATCTAGTTTTACCAGAAAAGTAAAGATGCATTTAACGTGAACATAAAATAAGAAGTTACAAAAAATCTTTATTCAAAGCGACTCTTAAAATTAAATCTCACGGCTTTCTGCGGGTCATTGTTTGCTCTACTTCAAGGTTTCTTAGAGAATAGTTGCGTGCACTGATTTTTTTTTTTTTTCTCAGCTTTGCTTGTTTGCTCGTTTGTTCGTAGTGTCGGGCCATGAGAAAAGATGTTTCAAGAAACCTTTCAGGCGCGAAAGCTCCTCTTGCGTTCCCTGAGGGATACATGAAAATTGAAGTAAAAAATTAAAATTACCAGTAAAGAAGAAATCCTTTATAAGAACGAGAATGGTAAAAAATTTGCGAAATATAAACAAGTAAAACATCTGGTTGTACATAAAAAGTACCGCTTGGTTCAAGTGAAACTCATAACGTGACCACAAAAAGGTTCCAAACCTTTTTTCTCTGGGAGAAAAAAATTGGTTAATTATCTGAGTTAAATGAAGAAATATAATTTCCTTTTTTTTCAAGGACTGCAACATGCAATATCACTATATGCTGTCAGATTAAAAAATAAATAGATGTTATCGAGAAGCCCATAAATTTAAGTTCATTTTGGCCAGGAAACGCAAGTAATCTCTCCTTCAGCAATTGCCTAACATCCTGCACATACTTTGTAAGTGAATTGTTCCGTAATTAGAAACATACCAAATTAGGAATTCAGGTTAACTCCTCCAGGTAACCCTTAAAATATCACATCAGGCGCATTTCTGCGTAACCTCAGCCGATGGCTGAAAGGCAGTATTGGGGGAAAAAAATCATCAAAAAATAGATAATTCCAGTCCCATTAAAGGGAAACGCAATCTTCGAAAGCAGATGTTGCTTGCTTCCTGCTTAAATCAAACGGATACCGGACGATACACATTAATGAGGGCGGTTGATAAGTTCAGTCATAAAAGGTCACGAACAGCAGATTTCTTCAAAAAGACATTGAGCGGATTCGCAGATTTGAAAAATATCATAGTTCACAGATCAACAGAAACTTTTAGGTCGGATTCTTGATTAGCTCTGCTTACAAGTTCAGATTATGGATCGCATTCTAGTTTTCAGTTTTGACGCCTTCATTTCTCAGTTTTCGACATTAAAGAACGGAAAGGCTTCTCCCAACCTACAGACCCTTACAGCTTAGCAGCTAAGTCTGTAAAAAAACAAAATTAGTTTCTCAGTCAAAAGCCAAAACCCTGAAGGTAAAAAGTCTTAAGGTAAAATCCAAACACTGTAGAGGTATTCACTGTTCATGTGAAATTAATATGTTCCTAGGAGAGTTTTAAAGTCATGCAGATCAGGATTTCAACAAAAATAACTTCGGATCGACGGATCAGGCCAATCCTTTTCATAAATGAATATGGGCTTCTAGAGAGCTATCCATGTATCGTTTACAATGAAGTAACACTAAACATCAACATCTCCACAGATTAAGGCTGACGGGGGAGAGGGTGTAGAACGGTGAGAGAGTGGAACGTTGGTAAGAGACAAAAACGTGTTCATCTGGTTTCACCGTCAATAGTCACTTAGTGTACTGCATTCGTAGAAACTTATAGTTTCAATGTTTTGAGGCTTGAAACTGTTCATTTTTAACAAGAGCAACGAAGCTATAGCAGATTAAGAGACAATTCCGAAAATAATGGACAAAACATCAATTCTGTTTCTTCGCCATATGAGTGGAGAATCGGCTCACAATCGTTTCAACAAGAATCTTGAAAATCAAGGCATCAACGACAGCTCAAGAACCAAAAACACAAAGTGACAAGCCATGTTGCCTTAATGCGATAATAGATGGAAAACACATCGGCGAGAGAACACTGTTATGGAGAGTGCCCATATTTTGTAGATAGCGCTGTGTTACAGAATTACTAAAAATAGAACTGAGGAAGTTCCTGGAACGGTTAGTCATGCTGACTCATTAAGAACTCTTAATGGAACTTTCTAGAACCCTTACTCAGCAGATTTTGTTATTATGCAATAGCGATGTAATGATACAAAGAAGTAGTTGTATTACAGATCCCTGGAATATTCTACAATATTTTATAAAACATATATAAGTTAGCCTTTCTTCAGTAAGCCTTTTCTTCAGTTAACCTTTCCTGAGAGTCATTTTGGACAGCCAGCGAGCCAGAGAGCAGAGCCAGTGTATTGTGAAACAGTGTGTTGTCGCGGAGTGTCAATACAGTTAGTGCTGTCGCGAAGAGCCCAGAGAGGCTAGTGTTATTACAGAGCCGGACTAGAGAGAATTGTTGGAATTATTTGTTACTGGAATCGTCAGCCGTGTGGAAGGCTACGTTGAGAAAAGTTTTGTGGACATCGACAAGTTACAAAGGATCTTTGAAGAGAACTGTAAGTTGTGCTGTAGTACACTGAGATTATAGTTTTATAGATAACTAAGAGGATAGTTATTGTACTGGTTATTGGTATCGCTCCATAGTAAGACTTTTACGTCAGTCAATAAAGTAGTCGAGTTTGTACGAGTTGTACCTTTCTGTCGGTTGTGAAAATACCGTAACAACATACCAGCAATTTACATTTCTAAACGCTAAAAAAGGACGAACGAAATAATCAGCATGCAAAAGCCACTCATAAAAAGATGTTCGTTATTTTCACAGGAAGCACAAAAAGTTGACAGGCATAATGGCCTTCAACCGTTTAAGACACTAACATTTAAAACGATAAGTTCCTCGTACCTCATTCTCAGCTTCGATAACTTCCTCTTCTCGGTCTTTCACCATCTGAAAGGAAAAAATTATTGCAGGTCCTAAATTTGAACCGTTTCACTCCCAAGATCTCATTTGTAATTCTCCTCACTGTCTGCCAGACAATTCTTGTATTGTTAGTTTGGAGAATTTAGTATTGGATCAACTGATGATCCCCTTGTTCATATTTTTCTCTATTCTCATTACTTGTCTGCTTGATATTGTCTTAAAGTTGTAAGGAGAAACTCTGCCTTGGTCACTCGTGGCAGTGAAAGGGTTAAAGAGCGCTTCTCGACTGAATATCGAGAAACCAGATCAAAAGTAATTACAGAGGAGAGGGGAAACCAAGTTTCAAAAACGCGAACATCCTAGAACGAGGGAAAACGTGAGCGGCCAATCCGCAATTGTTTCCCGATTAGTTTCTGGTTTGCATCTAACTTGGTTGGAGAAAAAGACGCTTTTTTTAGGCCAATTACAAAACGAAATTTGGTTAAACTAATGTAGTCTTACGTCACTCAAGTTAAAATTATCCAAAACAACTAAGCTAGACTTATTGTTGATAATGAAATAAATGTCATCCGATGCACCTTTGCGTAAGCGTGAAGGTTTAATGGACAACTGATCATAAACTCATCCACAAGTGTGATTTCACAGTGACGTCAAAAGTTCTTTGTTACGACTCACAAAGTAAGATTCGTATGAATAAGATTCGTATGAATATTTGAAACTGAACGAAATCTTTGTTACCACTCACAAGGTAAGATTCGCATGAATATTTTAAAATCAACCGAACGAAGTCCAAGAGGACAAACCTGCTTAAATTTTGAAACTACTTTTCCCAGTTCTGCGTAATCACGGTGAGTTTCAGGCGTCTTTTCCAGCAAGTTGGACAAAATTCTCTCGCACTCCAACACATGTTGAACCTGCAAGAAAAAAAGAACAACAGACAGTGAATGATACAGTTTATTCCAGACAATGCACAGCTATTTTCACAAAATTATGTTGCTTAAGTTGCATCTTTACGCTGCAGCCTCTCGTTATAATGGACGGTATCCGTTGCACTTTTACCGACTTCCCACTGAAATGTTTCTGCGTGCGTCGCCGTGCTTTCAGTTTCAAGCAAAATTTAGTGAAAAGATTGTGTGGTTTTCTTTTTTTGTGGTATTGCAAAGAAATACTGGTCGTAAATGATTCGTCTTTTCTTAAGGAGAACAATTCGGTAATGCACTTGTAACTGTCTGCAATGTGAGGACACTACTGCACATTGCTGCGTGTACTTCAATTGAATGTCAAAGAACCAAAACCAAAGTGATCTACTTTGCTTAGGACGCAAAAACTTGTTTCAATAACTTTTCGATAACTTGTTCGCCGAGTTAAATTGTTTATACCCAGGCCTTAAATCAATTCACATGCTACAAACCATAGCGCGTTGGGAAATTGCTGTCAGAGATCTATCTATTTAAAGAAAAAAACCTCATGAACGTTTTTCTCGCCCACAAAATTCTCCTAATTTTTTTGGAGGATAATTGCAAGCTTGACACCAACATGTAAACTCTGAACTATCGATTTATAAGCCAAACACCAATATTCAGTTTTCAAAGCGATGTCAGAAAGGTAAGTCGTAAACCATTTCAGTTCAAATACACCGAACGCACACATGTGCGAAGGAAGAGCTCCTTTCTCTTTAAATACAGCATTAAAGCTTCCAGGATATGTTCTTGACCTTTTTTCCCGTTTCTGCATCTCACTGAAAACGTTTAAGCAGACAACTCAAGCAGAACTCACGTAGACTCCGGCTTATTCAAGTGCATTCAATTATCTTGAAAATATCTACAAGCGCCAACAAGAAAAGGAGCTTCACATTTCAGAAACATTGCGGCGACCAAACCCGGTACATTCAAGAACTCAAATTTGCTACATCTCAACAATCTTCTCTAATTCAGCGCCCAACCAGGCAACTCTACGTTTCACACTGAGTTTGCAGTTTTAAAAATCATGAAGTGCAACGATGACTAACTACGCTGTTCATCTCAAGAGGGCTTCCATCGAGCTGGTCCTTCTGTAGGTACAAAAACAAACTGTGTACAAAATCGCTTTCGTTAAGTTAACATTGGTGTTCAAGACAAGATTTTCAATCATAAACCATTAGCAACAGAAAAAAATTTAATCGACGACTAAGGAAGGTAAAATTCCGCTTTGTCAGTACTAGAGTGTTAAAAAGCAAAAACCATGATACGAAAAATAGGCATGCTACGCATGCAGGAGTTATTTTTTTGGATTTGTGGGTTGAAATGGGACACTAAGTAACTGATGCTGGTGTCTGAATAATTGTTGGCAAAAAATAAACTGTATTGGTACCACGCTTCTTGCAGTCCCCTCCACAGCCCTAATTGGAACTCGTCACGCAACGCTCTCTCCAACGTTGCATGACGAGACCAAACAACGACCCGCTCGTTGGTTATAATTGTGCTTGCTGCCGTTCCTTCGTCAGAGACAAAGTCTTAATTATTACTCTGAACATAAAGGGCCAGAATCAGAAATTCCATATGGTTTTTCCTATGTAGGAAAATGCACAATAGGCATTACGTAGCAGTTTTTAATTGGCGTAAAGCAATGTGGTGGACATAGCCTGGGAACGAGGCTGAGTTTTGGCACTGAGTGTCACACAGGCTTAAAGTGTTGAGCCGCGCATACTCATCTTTCGAGTGAACTTAGAATCACTTCTATTGTTAACGTACTGATGAAAACAACAACCGAGGGAACCGTAAAAGTTCATTGGCTGATTGTTTGAAATTTAATCAATTAACGCAATTATCCTATATAAGCGTTGGCGATTGGATCCATTAATAGATTACTATTGCGGACAAAACAAGTACACTTTTCTAACAAAAAAAAAAAAACTTGTGGAAGTCACTGCTACATACATTTAATTTCAATCAGTCAAAAAACTTATGGTCCATGAAATGCCATCTGTGATGCATCGCTCTGTGGCAAAAAACTTCAGAGGTTTGTTATCAGATGTAAGCGGGAAAAATCCTTGTAAACAAAGATCGCGTTCAAATGCAAATTTTTATGGCTTGTTTTCATTAGCGACGGAGTCGAAGTCGGAGTCGTAGTCGGAGTTGTAAGAGCGCTTATGACCCAGTGAAAATCGAAAAACGGAGTCGTAAGCGGAGTCATAAGCTCGACGGAATCGGAGTCGGAAGAATCAGAACGTTTCCATTTTCTTCCGATTGCGCTTATGACTCCATCGCTTACGATCTCGTGAAAACTGCATTGTCAGAGTGGGAAGAAGAAGCGGAAGAATAAACCAATCACAATGCTTTATTCCAGGCCCGCTAAAGTACAAATTTTGGCGCCAAAGACAACATGGCGGACGAAGAGCAACTTTGGCTCCAACTAATCATTATTTTGCGCAGGCAGAGACAATACCGGAATAATATCGTTCGAAAAAGAAAGAAATTTTGGGTTCATGATATCTATCGACATCGAGCAGCTTAGGAAGAGTCTCCTAACCTCGTCAGCGAACTACGACTTGGTGATCGTGAATTGTACTTTCGGTAGGTTTCGAGTATTTTAACTTTTAATTTCGTAATTTTACAGTCAAGCTCACACGTTTAAATTTGTTATGACTATTTGTGCATTTTGGAAAGATGGAATCGAGCATTGTGATTGGTTTATTCTTCCGCTTCGGCTTCCGACTTTGACAATGCAGTTTTCACTAGATAGTAAGCGACGGAGTCATAGGCAGAATCGGTGTTCTGCTTCCGACTCCGTCGGTTTGATTTTCACTAGATCGTATCGCTCCACGCTTCTGATTACGACTCCGACTACGACTCCGTCGCGAGTGAAAACCAGCCTTTATTGAGCGACCCGCATTTCTCCTAGCGATTTTAGTATTTCCAAATCGTCATGGATGGCGTCAACTTGTTCCAAAGCCTTACACTACATAACTCTCCATGTTAACAAACCACAATGAAAAGTACTCAACTGCGATTTTGCTAAAGCAGCAGAGCCTTCAATTCAGGGCTCGAAATTAACTTTTTCGTTCGGGAGCCAGCTGGCGACTAACGGAAAAAGTTTGGTCGCCAACTTATTTTATCTATAACTTACAAAAAAAAAAAAAAAAAACCACGATTTTATACCTTACTTTGCCACAGGTAGCCCAAGCTCTCTATATGAACCACACAAGGAACACAATTATGGTATATCGATTTATAAGGATTTATTTATTTACTTATTAAACTTCCACTGAGTTAAAAGAAAAAAAAATAAGAAGGATAAATAAGCTCAATAATAAAATGAAAAGCGAAAAGCAAAAAGCTCAGTGAGGAACAATCACAACAGAGCAAGCTCCAACTAGGTGAAAGTCCAAAGGAAAAAAAGATGGGATTTTCTGTATGGGATTTTCAATAAAAATGGCTTACCTTATTCCATACGTGTGTTGTTTGCTCCTGGTGTCGTTATTTTACCGATTTAACTTGATTTAAGCGGTTTTTTTAAATCCTGGTTTTCTCTTCTTAAAGAAGAGAGAGAGAAGATAAAATAACGACACCAGGAGCAAACAACACACGTATGGAATAAGGTAAGCCATTTTTTATTGAATATTTTCACTTTTAACTACCTCCATGGATATCTAGTAGAAAATCCCATACAAATCCTGATAAATCGATATGCCATAATTGTGTTCCTTGTGTGGTTCATGTAGAGAGCTTGGGCTACCTGTGACTGTGCATGCAAGAAAAGTCACAATTGAAGAGCGAAAACAATTGGAAACAACACGATTAACACTTACAAGGATGTAGATAATAGCTGGAACCAGGGAAGATTACCAAGCTGTGAACGCGATATTTTCGGCTGTAAAGCCCTACTTCTTTCTCCAAATTTTGAGAACTCGCGTAATTCCTTCGACTGATTTGTATCTGCAGCCATTTTTGCGGTAAATGAACAGCACATGGTGTTCAAGGGCGTCTGCGATCCCAGTTTCGGGAGATGCCGCTTAAACAATGGCGCGCCGTGAATGCGATATCGACGGGTCGAAATACATTCAATTTTTTCGATTATCCTGTAATATTCAGAAATCATTTTACTGGAGACGGAAAGGTGAGTAGTATACTAGCTATCATGCCGATTGATTTCTTAGTATAAAGATTGAAATTTTAATAGCAAAAGTTGTGTCGTGGTTTTCTTTGGTTGTCGGACAAAACGCGAGTCGCCAGCTGGCGACCAGTTCTGAAAAGTTAGTCGCCAGAGCTCAATTTTTGGTCGCATTAGCGACCAGTGAGTCGCAATTTCGAGCCCTGCAATTCGTTCCCTCTGAACTGCAAATCCAGCCAGATTATAGGCTCAGTATAGTCCCTTGTTCAATAATAGTTACCTCAAAATATTCTTCCATATGATTTTGCAGTGGAAAGCTCTACTTTATCTCTAACAGCCTCTGGATAAAGATATTTTCCGGTCTCCATTCTTGGAACGTGTAAAAATAGATTGAACGAAGAGAAAAAATCATTTTGCAAATCATAACACGGCCATTTGGACTTTGCCCTTTACGTGCGAAATACGTGATAAAATGCAGGTTGTTTACAGAGAATTGACGCGCAATAGGGTAAAGTCCAAGGAAGCTAATAGCGAATTTTATTGGTAGGAAACGTCTAAGCTCGTGAAATTTGCGTGGCAAATCGACTGACTGTACGATCATGTTCCTTGTAAAATATTTTCAGTGAGGTGGAATTATCTCATAAAATTTACGTTCTTTGCTGGAAAATGGTATTTCATCTGAGAAAGTCTAGTCTATACTGGCGAGTAAAAAGTGAACACGCAGTTGTAGCGGGAAAGTACCGTTTAAACAATATTTAATTCATGGAGAACTTTTCGAAGCAAAGAAATGGATATTTAACATGGCAGTCGACGCAGAAAGTAAATGTCGCTTGGTTGTATTTTCAACCTTGGCAGAAAGAGCAAACACAAGGCGAAAAAAAAAGATTATCAATCAAATATGATTTATGCAAATGTTTGCCCAAGCTTTGCCTGAGTCACGAAACTAGCCCTTCCAAAACAACACGCTCTGATGCTAAATTCGTGTTAGGCCTTTAGATGGCGGCGTGTGTGTCGTTAGTGAAGAAGCGATCCACAAAACATGCACGTTTTAACTTGCTAATGGTAGAAAAAGTTCCCTGACGACCTTTCTAATCCGGACAGATCATAGCGATAAAATCCTCACGAAGGACAAGAACCATTACATTGGCTAGATGAACTCACAACTCTTGTAGATGTCATAATTTCTTACCTCGTTCTTTAAAAGAAATTCAAAATGGAATCGCTGATTAACTCATATATAACAATGAAATATCCTAAAGTTGCTCCCATCAACATCTCAAGCAATTTTTGATTCAACATTTTTCTCATGTTCCACTCGGTCTCCTTTAGAACGAAGAATAACCATAGTCGTACAACGATCACAACTCTATCGCTTTCCCAACACGACTAATACGTTTCCTTAATTTGCGAACCATTCTCCCCGAGTCACGCGTTGATTCGCTAAAATTTGAAGACCTGTGAAACCACAAATTAGCAAGTACGCTCTGATTGGTGCCACATCCAAAAATACTATAATCTGATTGGTTTGTGATACACCATAAAATTGCGCCAATCACATTGCATTGAGATACACCAAAAAAAAAATGCGCCAATCAGATTGCTTAGAGATTGCAAATTACACAGATCAGATTACACTACGCCAAAACACACCACTCTATACGCTATGATATAGTTTTTTTTTTTTTAAGAAAAATAACTCAAAAATTCAACTGAGCATGCCCGTTTCACTGTGTTTGGCGTCCCATTACATAGTGCTCCACTGTATCCTGTGTAAACAAACTCCTATTACAAAACCAAACGAGTTTCGAATACTGCGACATATACGTTCAAAAGTCGACAATTATTGTTTCTCAGCATTACTAGGACCAAAGCATTCCATTTGCAGGAAACGGACGATTGCAGGGGGATGACGAAGTAGAATTGTTATTCCAGAAATTTCCTGGAACTGAAGTGTCTGCACTTCTAATTGAGCACATAACCCAACGCTCCAGAAATAGAACCAGCGAAATTTGAAGAAGAAAAAAACCGAGTCGACTTAGCCGGATCTCAAGTTTAAGAATTCATGACAGCAATGTAACTGTCTACGATGTCGGCTTTTGAGACCGAAGACTACCTTTTTCACGTGTTGGCGTTTTGAATCAAGGAATCTTATCTAATCGCCTAGAGTTGTTGTTTCAAAATGCAATACGGAGTGCTATTCTCTACAGAAATATGTCTCAAAAGCGTCAATACCGGCCGTAAACACACAACACAATTCATCGCAAGTGCTTAAATCTAATCAAAATATTGGCCAATTAATTTTCTTACCCGAAATGTTGAACTTCTCCGACGTATCCTAAGCGAACGTTTCCATCGTTTTGCTGCCCGAAAACTCTTCCGAATCCTGTTTCCAAACTGGCTCAACCGCCTTCTCCGCTGAGGAGACATACAGGACGGCACGTACACGGCAGTCTTTATCAGACAGTCGATGCAACCGTTTTGTAGCACAGTGTAATCACAGTGTGTGACGCTTGCGACTCACATCATATTTCAATTTCGACGACGTACGCTCAGATGTCACCTTTTAGCTTTTAAATGGAGTATGAAACACAAATAAACATCCTCAATTACAGCACAGACACGTTCCGGCCACAAGCAAAGAAAAGTAATACAACGAAAGCAAAGATCAAGGTGATCATGGTTTCCTTCAATAAATAACGAAGACCAACGAACAGAGAGGGGAATTTCACAAACGTTAAAATCGTCTGTGTAATGTTAGTTAACTTGACAGGAACTTTAAAGATCCGTTAATGAGCTTTATTTTAGCCAAAATAAAACTATCTTTTCAGTATTTTTTTTCTTTAAGGAATTCCGTAATTTTGTCACGTTTTTGCTATAAATGCGCATTTTAAAAAATCCGGTATTCTTGATGACTCTCCACTTTCTTCACCGATTGACAACGCGGAACTTTCGCAACACCTTAATTTTGCGATTTCGCCGCATAAACAAAACGATAAAAAGTGTTGTAGAGAGTGATTCTCTAATAGTAAACAAAAAGAGACATTTGAGTACTTTATAACAAAATAGACCATTGCCGTGATGTGCCATTGTTGGTATTGCAAAATATTTGAAGACACCATTACAATTTTTCGTAATTCAAGGACAATTTTTCAATGTCATTTCAACCAAAGTGAAATGGAGTTGCACGGCCTTTTTCTTAACATGGGGCAGAACTTACCCACAAGTTCACTACAAGGAGTTCATATTACCGAAATCAATAGTTAAAACGTTCTCTACAAGAATTGGGGTGAAGTAAAAGAGAACAAACAAGAAAATTTCTTTCATTTAAAGAGCATCGAGGATCGAGTATTCAACTGAAACATCAAAACGAAAACGAGAAAGAAAACGAAGGTAGGAAGTTGTAACCTTGCGAAATGTCAGTGTGACCTTCAAATCGCGAATTTCTAGAGCCAAAATAAAGTAGTACGGTACTTCAATGTAACTGTTTTTAAAGAGCATTGAAGTGATACCTTCCAGCACTTTATAAGCTGTTTTATTCTTTCATTTTCATGAGCCCTTGCTCTCAAGGTCTCGTACGTTTGGCCAATGTGGTTAAAGCCACTAAATAACAAACTCAAAGTGACAAAAACTGTATCAAAATAGGCAGTTATTAACCATGTCAACTGAAGTGTTTTTCAAGGTTTCGATTCACAGCCAGGGATTGTCTCAGTACTTTCAAATTCGAAAAATAGACAGTCCAAGACTGCACATTGCTACTAGTATAACACAACTTTTAATACATTGAAAAGAACTGCAAGTTGTATAATGACGCTGGAAGGTAGTGTTACAAAATATTTGTCTCACATGCGAAACAGAAAACCTGCACCGTCCCACATGTTTATGAATACTCTGTTCCACAAGAGAATGATGATTCAAGAATATATCGTTTAACTGACATTCAACCACTAATTAAATAGTAACAAATAATCATATCAACAATAATGATGATGAAAATTTCGCCTGTCTATTTAAAATAATTTTCTTATTTCATTGCAATTCCATTTTTTGAGACTTCTGTTTCATACCAAAACGCATTCTGCGTTTTAGGATATTCCGTCATTCTGCGTCTTAAGATATTCCGCCATTCCACGTCTTAAGATATTCCGCCATTCCGCGTCTTAAGATATTGCGCCATTCCGCCGATCCACCGTTTGTCCGTTCTATCATTCTGTTAAATAATTCAAGGTATCGTATTTATCGCGGCTTGCTCACAACGCAATTTCGGCATAAGTCGCTGTTTCAAACCGTAAAATGTTCTCTTTTCACAAAAAAATTTTTCGTCAAAGTTTCCATGATGTGCAGATCACATCTATTGAGATGTTTCTGCAAGGAAAAGTTTTGATTTAAATTATGAGTCGGTGGATCTCGCTGTGAAATTATTTTGAGATGCTTATCGTCTTTTGTGGTGTCACGGCAAGATTATATAGTTGGATCGACATGATTGCTGATTAAAACGGTAAAATGCTCTCTCTTCAATCTCTGCAAGGTGTCAGTTTTAAATCGCGCGGAATCCTGATTGATTGTAAGATGATTGTCCCTTTCTTCTGTCTTCTGAAAACATAATGTGCTAATGGATGTAAGCCAGAAATCCAAAAAGGAGAGAACTTAACTGTGTATCGAGTGCGAATGTCGAATTTCTAAGATACTCCGAAAAAAAAATAAGTAGCACCACTCCAGGAAACATCAGGTCAAAATTGGACCAAGATCGGAATTCTATTGTTACACTCACACACCCACTCACCCACTCATCTCGACAAAGTACGTGGCTTCGCCAGCTTGGGGAGGCAGTAGCCACAAAAGAAATCGTCTCAATACAAAATCTTTTCGCTAGTTCGTAGGTCGTTTCGCAACAACTCAAAGTCGAATCGCCACAAATCATCGACATTTCTGATCCTTGCAGAATGACGCGCGTCACAGATGAATCCAATAAAAAATTAGCTCAATAGAGTCTCTGTGGTAATCCGAAAGTCTGCGGTTTGATTCCTAGAGGGAATTCGGACATTTTCCTTCGTTCGACACTATGACAAGACGGGAAAAATATCTTTCTCTAAATCGTTAGTTTTTCGCTCCAAATATCCCCCAAATCAGACTGACATATTCCCAATAGATTCGAGTCGGGCTAACTGCATAATAATTGTCTTATAGCTAACACTTGAACAGTGCTCTCTCCCCATACAAGAATATTGATTATTACTGTTGTTACAAAACAAATCTTAAATCAATACAACAATACCTCTACAACATGTTCTTCCCTACCAACTACTATGTTATCTCCCAAGATATACTGTCCGCCCTAGAGAAAATTCCCAACAAACTGCTTCCTAAACGACTTTGCTTTCCTTCCTAGACGAACAAACATCTCCAGTGAAATTTCACCCTCCTCACTTCGATTTAACGATTGTGAACGTTTGAATTTTGATTTGAGTTTATACAGTAACGTGTCCACGCCCAAATAACTGTTATCACTTCGTGGTTTCCGTAAATAAAGTGTTTACAAAAATAGTAGCATTTACCACTTCTTCAAAGCATCTTTAGAAACACTTGGACATTTCTCAGTTGAAAATCCTCTCCCAAAGCAATCAATATCAAACGGCGAATTCAGTTTTCATTTAATAATTTGGATATATCAACAAAGTTGAAATGGTAAATTGGCCACCGTAACGATTACAAAAGCTGACGTTTCGAGCGTTAGCCCTTCGTCGGAGCGAATAGAAGAATTGTGGGTTGTGTGTGCTTTTAAAGGCAGAAAATGGAGCTACGTTATTGGTGGGAACATGGCAACGAGAAAAACAAGAGTAAATTAGTGGAATGAAGTTAGTAAATTAAAGTTAATTAATTAATATATTAAAATTAATTAATAATAAATGAAGTTAATAAATTAGTTTTCCTTTAGCTACACAAAAAACTGTGAGTCAAGAGCATTTGCAATCGTAAATTTCACGTTTTTCTTAAAAAAAAAAAAAGAAAAAATTAAGGACCCACAGATGGAAAAACATCCTGTCTTACGCCTAACTGGTGGTAGAAAAAGGAAAAAAAATGAAGATAATTTGGTAAAGATAACATAGCTATATTAAGGACCTAAAATCCGAGCTGGATCAATTTGGGCAGAAAAGAAACATTTTACAACTTCCTCCATGGTACACGAAAGCACAAACTGTTAAGCAAACTCATCACCATTGTTATAATAACCACGGAATACACCAATCACTTTTAAATCCATGTTTACAAATAGTTTATATTTCTTTTTCATAATTTATTTCTACTTGTCACGTTAACAAATGCAACAAGAAACAAGAACACCACGAGATTTGATGGAAGTTTTAATCACCGCATGAAATAAAACACGTTTTGCCAAACTTCGTCATTTCCATTCCACTTTCACACTCTTCATCTTGGGTTTTTTTTTTTTTTTAACATTTTATCGATGGAAGATGTCCCTGATACAATTTCTATTAAAAGCAGCTGAATCGAAAGATTATCAAACGACGATCTAAGGACCTGTTAGCACTAAGCGACCAGAAACGACAAAAGAAAACACTCCGTCACGAAATCTTGATATCTAAATCGATTGGTTGACCATTGTGGTTACAAATATTTTGCACCTATCAAGTACGAACGCTATAACAAAAACAAAAAGTTCGTAGTTACATAATTTTCAATTTTTTATGCAAATGCCACACCAAATTTTTCGGTGTAGTTGGATCAGGGCCTAAGTCACAAAATCGCTCTTTGGGAGATTTAAGTGTCGTGTGACTGGTTTGAATGCATCACCACGTTACAAAGGTGTTCTTGGTATCGGTCGGATTGTCGTCTTCCTGTTTTGCCGATGTATCACCTTTTGCAACGAGTGGATGACGTCGGCGGAGGTGCGCGTGAAACGGTCAGAGATCTTACGTGCGCGCATCTAAACGTTCCGCTTTGATCATTCCTTTGGAGTGAAATTCTCATAAAAAAGTTGGCTATGCTTTGTCGCGTTTGAATGATAGCGGAAGTTGCCAAGAGATTACACCAGTTTCAGGATCAGTTTGACGTAATTACAATTTTTGTTGAAGGCTAGATTTTACTGCGTGATTATGGGGGTGAAATGTAAGGAATTCGATTGTTCGTTCCCTGCTGTGACGTTTGTATTGCTGATTGGAGATCACTTTGTTGGGGGCGGCGATGGCCAATTTAAGGACAAAAATAGGGTAGCCACGTTTTTCGAAGAAGTCTAAGGAACTGAGAAATTGCCATGTGTTGGATGTGAAGATGAACACAACAAATATATGTGAGGGACTGTAGGTTTTTCGTACACACTGGCGCATAGCCCGTAGCCTGCGGTGCCGGCGTATTTTGGGCGCACGAGTGCACATTTTCGTATTAGGCCGCCATCTTAGATTTGGTAACTGTGGAGGATTGGGGCGAGGAAATATTTGATGAGGGAGTAGGTGTTAAGTGGAAAAATGGGCAACGTTGCCCATTTTTCCACTTAACACCTACTCCCTTGGCAAATATTTCCTCGCTCCAATCCTCCACTGTTACCAAATCTAAGATGGCGGCCTAATACGAAAATGTGCACTCGTGCGCCCAAAATACGCCGGCACTGCAGGCTACATAGCCTGTTGCCTTCGATAGAAACATTGACCTTGAAAAGTCAAAGAGGTGTCAGAAACTTCCTTGGTATATTGTAGAGCCGAGTCACCGGAATTAGCAGCGCTTATAAATTTATTGAGTTCCCCTCTGGTAAACTAAAGTAGTGCCATCAAGGTGGCGTGTGTAGAGCTTAAATTTGGAGCAGTAGTATTTATTGAAAAATTGGTGTTCAATGTAACCTACGAAAGATTGGCGAAGCTGGGCTCCATTTTGGAACCCATGGCTACACGATTAATTTTTTTTAAAACAGTTGTGCCCGGATTAGAAACAGTCGAGGGTTAATACTAGTTCAGCTAAGCGAGGTAGTGTTTTCGAACTAGGATTGAGCCGGGCTATTTAGCGTAAAACGTTTTAGGTTGGTTTCTTCCATCTATGTTAAACTTCGTCTTCCTTAGCTTTTCTTCTTTCTAGTTGATCAACCCTTACCTCTTCGGAAATAGTTTCCACGAGGATGCAGTTCTTTCAAGGTTCATTTCTATTTAAAGAAGTTTCTTTACAGCTGCGTAACCTAACTGGGTAACTGAAAAATTTTTACTTTAAATGGTACCTCTCTCAATTCGTAAGAGAATTGCTTTTAAACAATGCATAAGTATCTGAATAAAAATTCGTTCCAATTGAAACAATGCAGTAGAATTTAATGTCAAATATTTTATAAATAGAACTGTTATAATTACCCAACACTTCAAAAGGCCCGAGTGTTGTATGTTTCTCAAGGCCGCGTGTAATTAATCAAACCGCTCTCCTTTCAACGCACAAAAAAAAAACCTCACTGTTGACGAAAGAACACAAGAACGCTTATCTAACGTGCTGCAAACACACGAAAGCAACAAATGTTAAACGATGATAATGTTATCCTGTACAGATCTAACTGCCGTTTGATAAGAGCACTTCAACACTTGATATCGCCAGTTGAGCAGAACAATACACGAAGGTCAGAAAGGTCGGTTCTAGAAATTAAAACGAACACTTTAAACAATGATTGTTTTTCAGTAACTTTTGTCTACGCGACACTTTGGCTGCAGTTTGTTATTTCACCGCAAAACTGTGCGCTCTCTCCGTCGCTGAAGAGAAGTTTTGATATTTTTTACTAATGAAACCTACGGTAAAGACGAAAGTTTCGAAAATTTGAAACAAATTTTTTATCTCATGTTGGCTCCTCACAAGTGTTGAGAAAACAAATTAAACAATCCTTGGGCACATTCAATTATGAGATTATCGCTTTAGAAAAATGATAACCATTTAAGGAGAAGATTGATGAGTGTTTGTAAATAACCAGGACTGAAAAACAATTCTATGATTGAGTGGTGCACAAATGACAATAATGTATAAAGACCACGAATCGACAAAAATACATTTAAAAGAACGGTTTAACAGGGAGAAAAATAAATGTTTTAATCACTTTCAATTAATATCACAAGTAATATGAAATTTAAAGAGAAGGAGCAAAAAAATTAACATAAGATTGTGACGTGTACAAAATACCTGTGATTTGTAAGATACACCTGTATTGCTCCTGGTACCCGTCCACCGACACTTAATGTTTTCTCTCGAATTGCTCCACAAATACATGCATAATTTGTTAATCATATGAGATATAAAACCGCAGTTCGGCAGGCAATATCCGAAAATCAGAAATTAAATAAACACATTGGTACCGATTAAAATGAAAACCGATAAAGATCACAAAGGGTGTTCCTAGATTAAAATACCAACGACTGAGTGTTATTTGTTTTTGAATGTTTTTCAATTTCAAGTTAATCAGCTTTTCTCTTCACCACGACAGATCAAACTGACGAGTATAAAGATACAATAACGCCAAGTATTGATTCTAGCAAAGTAAATTAATTGGTGTACTTTTGAAAAATGTCAGGCGATACTTTCAAATGGATCGTAATTAGCGACTCTCGTAACTTCGAGACGGCAAAACCACAATTAAAGGAACTGTATGAAACCCTATACACCATACATTAAGGATTAAATTTATCTGCCCCGTATCATAAGACTTGCTCAAGAGATAAAACTTTCTTTTAGCCAAGTTTTATATTTTCCGTTGGGTTGCAGAAAGTATCGTCAGCTCCTATAGTGCTGAAATACATACATTGGCGAATTGGCTAAAATCAGTATTGTTATCTTCTAATCCCCTGGAAAATCTCGCCAATTTTCTTTCCTTTTTTTTTTTTTTTTTTTTTTGGACGAAACGCTCACCATGAGGTTCCTTTGGATGTTATAAAATTTGTATCTTTAAGCAGTTTTGGAAGAACGATTCAAGAGACTGCTCCAATCTGTCCATTCACATAAATCATGAAGCGTGACTTAGGTGACAGTATTTAAGGTAAAATTAAAACAGTCACAGACCTCCTGCTTTTCAGAAAAGGATAACTACTGAAAATGTCTCATCACCGACTCTTTCACTAGCTTGGAAGAGAATCCGTTGGACTTGAACTAGTGACTTACCCATCTTCTGGAAGGCGTTCTCAAAACCGCAAGGAATAGCTATGAAACGCTCCTTATATCTCCTGCACACAGCAGAGACCGCAACGCATTAAAAGCATACTCTATGCGCGCAAATGTGGCTATAAATCAACTCTCATACCGCACCAGTCCACGCAAATAAAGTGACACTGTGACTAACACAATGCATTAATGAATAAATTGCCTAAACAAGGTCACATAGAAAACAAATACCCACTGGTTTTAACAATAACGAATCCAGCTGCGGCCTGTGTGATCCCCTCTGGTTATGCACAAATGTTATAAATTCGCTGTCATTTTCTCGCTTCTGTCTCATCAGGCTGAAATAGCAAAAGGAAAATCGATCTGATGAAGGTCTCACAGTATTTTTCAACAGCCCACGATCTTTTCCCGACAATTGCCCTGAAGCTTATTGAAATGTTAGTTAAATGTTCTGTGCATGTTTCAAAGTCCATTTCAAAAAAGCAGAGCATTGTTGCGAACCCAACAAGTACACGCTCGATCTGGCTGCTCCAACCGACCTTCAATCACGCGTGAAACGTGACAGAGATTAAAGAGATTTCGTGACACAAGGAAAGTTCAAAGAACGGCACGTGCAAAAAATAAAAATAATATCAGAAAATGACATAAAAGTGATAATAATAATACAGCGATAGTAATACTAACAATAATAATAATAATAATAATAATAACAGTTTTAAAACCGTAGCAAAAAAATTATAAAGTACAAATCCAAAAAATAATTTATATCTAATACAGCAAATGGCCAAATCGAAGCATAATCCAATATAAAACAGTTTGACGACACAACACACAATTATTAGGCCCATGATGAAAAAGTAGAAAAAGTAGCCACTTCGAAATTCAAACGTCATTCCTTTTCATAACTTAAACCGAAAAATCTCTCCATCTACCTAAAAGCCATCTTGCCATCCAGCCATTCAGACACAACAGACTAACAATGTTCCCCACCCCCTACCAGGAAAGACCTCACCCTTGCTTACCCTGGCCCAGCCCCCACCCAGCCTTCTCACACACCTCTGACTCAGTCATTTTGACTAATCATCTCACCGTATGCTACAGTAGAAGAAAACCCTCATATTCTCTCACTACCACTCCCCTACCCTATAACACACGACACCCTTCATCACCTCTCTTCCCACATACATATACTGACCCGATTCATCAATCACCGAAAAGCTTCTTGCGAAGCAAGCCCTGCTCGCCCCAATCCCCCTCCTCTCCCCCAGGGCTTGCTTCGCAGGCTATAATATCAACGCAGCTAATCACATTCGCCGTGGCGCTCAAGAGTTGTACTTGCTCATCACATGACCCTCACAAGTCTTTCTGATAGTCTCGCTGAGAAAATCATCGCAAAGTCTTGACTCAAAGACGACTTTCAAGCCTTAATGCGATCTGTTCGTTAGTTGGTGAGACAGATTACACTGAGTTTTAGCACGAAACTGCCAAAACTCAGAAGTTGCGATGTCACCCTTTTCAGACACAAATGATCAAACCAGCTGCTTAAGTTCAAAGGGCGAAAAAAGGGCATCTCTAACTTCTCAGTGAAATAAATAAATAACCTGAAGACAATTTTAACTGACTTGAAGAGCTGAAAACACGTGCTGGCATTGACTCACCAGTCCATTACGTTGTTAAAATAACCCGAAATCTTCACAAACGCTTTAGTAAGCATCGCGGCTTCTTCGAAAACTCAATCCAAAGTAGTTAACCTTACTGTAATAGAGAAACTGTTACAAACTAAACAAAACACATAAGGTATGTGAAAAACCGTGCACGTGAGAGCCGGAGCAAGAGACAGACGATGCACGTGAGCAACGAAGTAAGCACGAGACTCGTTACATAAGCAAAAACGGAGCCGAAGCAAGTGACCAAACACGAGACTTAGGGCCACGAGAGAGCCTAGAAACCAAATTGACACACACACCCACACTAAAGAATACATGCAAAATAGTTCAATGCTTACTTTCTTGCACTCTTGAATGCCAAGTAGTAGTCTTCGTACATTTCCCTGAACAGAGGAAACTCAGCATAAATGGCACCTAAAGAAAAAAAATAGAATTACATGAAAATCCAAACAGGAGTGCAACTGAAGAATGTCAAAAATCGTCAAAAGTTCCTAAGATCTGATTGGTTATTCACCCTTCCAACTGTGATAGGTTTTCATGTAAAATTTTTTTGGGGAATTAAGCATTACAACAAGGTAGTACATTCAATGTAAAAAGTTTCTTTATTCCATTTCCAATTCCACTCTCAGTTTGGAAAAAGATTAGTGACAGTCAATGTGAAGGAGTTATAATTTGCAGCTTCTGCTGGAAGAGGTTAACAATACAAATAATACAAAATATAATTGCACAACTGAATTGCATAATTAATTGCATTAAAAAAGACTTAATAAAATGTGTACATCTTTAATTGTTTACCTATCGCAGTAGAAGCTGAATTCCAATTATTAGCAGCTTCTTCCACCTAAAAATGGAAGATGAAAAGGTAACAAACAAATATCTTTCCACTGTAAGAAAATTCCTAAAGAATTTTCCCGCATAAGTTAGCTGTTTTCCCAATGAATGACCGTTCAAAAAATATTTGTCCACCCACAGTTTACTATCTACACTGATGCACTGACACCAAAGGACTGGCTAAGGGGAATGGTCTTGGGGTAATGTTACTCACCTCTATCATGAAAAAACAACAACAACAACAACAACAACCTGGCAGTCTAATATGCCCTTAATGCCAGGAAGGTGTCACTGTCGGACACATGCCCCCTTCTCCCCCCTCCCAGAAGAAAATTCCTCCAATGCACTTGAATTATCAAACCAAATATCCCTTTTCACCTCTAAGGCAAAGACAAAGTCAACAGAAATTTGAGTAAAGAATCAATAGAGAAAAAAAACTTACTTTGGCATAAAGAGAAGAACTCAGGGTACATATGGGCTCTACATAGGCAAACAATTTATGATATTCAGCCCTTGAAAGTTTACTTCTGTAAAAGACAAAAATACTTGTGAATTACAAATGAAACTGTGATTCAAAATCTTTCTAGAGATCCAAGTTTGCGCCCATCTTCCCATAAGCATTAGCAACTTTCATTTCAAGTGTCTCAGTCAGCAGAATCTCTTTCTGTACTAGAAATTTTCCATTTTGAATAAAAAGAGACATGCAGTGTGTATGTAAAAATTTCATGTCATTTTCTATTGCTCTATAATGCAACCATACTTCCCAAAGTTGCATCAAAACAAACCAAATCAGAGTCCACAATTGGAACCAGATTATTGCCAATGCAACTGAAAATTGATTACTGGCAACCACAATTGTATTACTAGTCACAAGTGAAAAACAACTTGAAAGTCTTCACAGTGTTCCTCACTAAAAGAAATGTTTTGCAATTTCATGTTTTGTTGTGTAGCTAAATTTAAGGAATGGGGCTCGTTGGTGACCAAATTTTTCCATCCATCATTTAGAACAAAAGAAGTCACCATAATTTAAAAATTTCCATTTACAAAGCATAAAACAGTCTGACTTACCTTAGAGGTTCAGCATACAATTCAAGCAGGCTCTTCAAGCAGTCATTGTATACTTCTTCAGCATAAACTAGCTCTTTCACGCAGCGAAGTCTGTCATCTTTAACTGGAATGGCAATAAAACAAATAGTTTAGTAATCATCCAGCTGATGTATTGATCAATTTCAAGCTTCAACATTCCCCCCCCCCCCTCCTGGATGGGGAAACCCCTGGGCATTTGAACTTAAAAAGATTGGCTCATTCACATTCCCACCCCTACAGGCCAAATTGCATTCAAATGCCCTATCCAATATTGAAAGATTCTTTGAGTGATCAAAATATCTTTCTGTTGAGTTCTTTTTTTGCTTGTAAGCATTACGATATGATATGAAAATTGCCTTTCTGAGCCATCTGCTCACAAAAGCAGATTTTTAACCTGATGACTCCTCCATGAAAACACATGTTCTACACTGGAAAGACTTGACACTTCTGGTTCAAAATTGCCCCACCCCACCCAGACAAGGTTCAAATTCCCAACCCCCTGGGCCCAGATGATAGTCAAATGCTAATGAGTTTCCTAGTTGAATGAGGGGGGGGGGGGGGGAGTAGAAAATGGTGAAGCTTTAAATTGATTGGTGCATAAAAGATGTATGGTTTCCTGGGTCACCATAAATACTGTAAAAAATTTCAGTAATTGATCAACATCAAAGAGGAAGTGGGAAGTGTTGAAGAAGGTTTAAGTTACTGTTCATTAATGTAGGGGATAGGTTGATTGTTTTAACCAAGAATGCAGCATTATGAGCAGCTACTGATAAAACTGGACCTCCTTAGAAAAGTAACTAGATTAAGAGTGTCCATCTTGGGTCTACAAAACTTCCCAGGGCTGTCATTATGTTTGAAAGTAAATATAATGGCAAATAAGAAATAGTAGGCAGCTAGCTTATCAAATACATCAAGTCAGATATTAGTCAGATTACATGTCCTAGGCATTCAAGGAAATTCACAAGAACTGTCAAGAAAATTCTAAACATGGAATGAGTTAACATATAAACTTGTGAGTGGTAAATCATGCATAAAACTACATGAAAAGGAAAATGTCTACATGTACTGCACAAACTTCCCAGATACTATTTCAATCACTGAATGATTTTCCATCAACACTCAAGTTACAACAAGGTGAGAGTAGGCAGATAAAGATTGCAGGTATCTGGTGGTTTAGGCCGGCCAGCTCTGTGTTTGAGCTGCAGGGGAAGTGCACAATAGACCTACGTATACAATCAAACAAGATGTTCCTAGCTAGGAACACCTCGCGCAAATGTGCACACGCTAACCACCACTATACTTAACTCAACTAGCGGCAAACCTTTTGTAACAAGTGCAGTATTTCCACAATAACTCACTTGTATGAAGATTGTCAAGCTGAAAATTTGACAGCATCTTGTCCACATCCTCAATGGCTATCTCTGCATTCTCTACACTTGTAGCACTTGCTTCAAGATTCAGAAGAGTCTTTTCTGGTAAAGTGCGCACTTGATAGTTGGTTAAATTGTATTCCTGACAGATTCCAGCAACGAGATCCCTCACTGTCATGTTACGCTCTGCACTCAGCTACATGTTAACAACAGAGTACAAAAAACATCATCACACTGTCACCATCAATTTTCTTGTGTCTATAGTCAAATACTTTAGATCTATTTATCATGAGGTTTTAATATATTTAAATTTATTTGTTTAGGAGGGGGGGGGCTAGTTAGAAATTTTAACACTTTTAAATGAGCCTCTTGTTCCCTTGTTTCAGGTATTTACGCAAGAAGGGTGTCAGTTTGATAGCCTTACATGAAACAACAAATTCAGCATAAATTATGAACTTGTCTTCATGCCATGACTTAAACTACCATAACCCAGAACTAAAAACTACAAACAAAAAAAGATCTACCATCACTTTCATTTGCAGAAGATGAAAAAACAGAAGAAAAATCTGCTCAAAACAAATTGCCCACTGTACCTGCATCCAAGTTTTCCTAACACAAAGTGACTACAAGTACCTGAATAATAATATTACCCAAGGCATAATTATCCATCTCCTCAAGCCTGGTGAGTATTGTCCACTGATCAGCTCAACTTCATTTCAAGGAGTAATCAATTCTATTCATACCGCCTTTAGTAAAACTTTTTCCAGTGGTAAACAACCACTTCTTTTACGCTAAACTATCCCTAGACTTGTCAAAGAATAGGTATCCCTTGTTACATATGCTGCTGCATCCTAAATTAATCATTTGTTTCTACATTCCCTGACTTCTGCATATAATTCCACTCTAGGAACATTGATTTTTTTAAACTAAACTTGCAAGGCCCACTCTTGCACATGCATGCACATATCAACTTAGATTATTAAAGGTATCTCCATAAATGTTATTAAATATTGTCTTCAAGTTTGATTTTTTTTATTGTAATTTTATTGCAACACGTAAAAGCAAAATAAACAGAAACCGCCTCCCGGTTAGCTCAATTGGTTAGAGCGCCGGATTGTGTTGTGCGGGAGGTCGAGAGTTCGAGCCCCGGCCGGACCAATACTCATGGTCTTAAAATAAGTGAGGAGAATTTGCTACCTTTCTATAATATCAAGAAATGGATAGATATTCTAGTCTTCTCAAATAAGGACGAATAAACCGTAGGCCCCGTCTCCTGCAGGGTTAGGGGCAGACGTTAATTTCCCACGTACGAGATTACTGTGTGGTGGATGTCCTCCCCTGGGGTGGGATGGGAGGGAAGGTGAGATTGTTACATGGACTGAAGCGGCTGCCAGAGGCGCCTGATAATGCTAACATCCGATCTCAACCTTATCATTGTAACTAGACACATTTGTTGTTTAGAGTGCTTAAGACTCTCCCTCTCTCAAACACCACAGTAACCCTTTACACCCTCACATCAGTATGTATATTCTCCATACTGTTCTCTATACATTTCCTGAGGTGCTGACAAGGAGAATTTGTTTAACAATCAAGAGCTTCTTTAGTTGGTGATCATTTCCTTCACTCTTTGTGATCTTAATGTTTGATGATATTGTAAGGAGAAATTACTGGCAGATGCTAGTCACATGTAGGGGCAAAGGAATAAACTGAAGATGGCATGAGTCATACTAAAACATGCCTTTAAAAAAATACTAATGTAAGTTAGATATAACTTTTGATTCTATTATTGTCATGGAGTAACAGAATTATCTCTAGATTACATGCTTAAGTCAAGTATTTCTCAGAGTTTAAGGCAAACTTTCAAGTAATGATTTACAAATGAGCCCCCTAATGACAAAAAAACTCACTAGCAATCTCAAAATCACTCCAAAGCAACAAACAGAAGAGACCCCAAGGCAAAATTTACTTTGTTATTATTGTTATTGGAAGAAAACTCTTAAATGGAAAATTGTTTGAATTACAAAATAGCATTTCAGCCTTTTCAAGTAATTTAAATCTTAGATAAAGATATCAAGCTATCAGTTATCATTAAAACCAGGTAAGCCTATCTGAAAACGGAAATGAAATGGTCATTTCAAATACTATACAACCATGCATTTCTACACACAGGTGCTGTTTGTTCAAACTGGAGTTTGTGGATGTTCTTTCAATACCCTAAATGTAATACACAAATTTAGCCAATTTAATTATTCCAGGTTAAATGAATGAGCCATCAAATTCAAGCTAAACTCTCCAATTGATAATATACTAGACAAGAGAATATAAATATTGCGTGTAAATATCGACAAAAATGAGTCATGTGAAAATTATAAACTTTCTCTTGTAGGATAATTTTGGCCTTAATTAACATGTCATGCAGATTCCGACACAAAGTTTGTTTGGGTTTTGAGGTTTGACGTGTAAAGAGATTAACCAAAAGGACCACAGAAACCGCAAATTTAAAGCGCGATCGAATGTATCAAGTACTTTCTAGGTGGGTTTACCTCCCACGTATAATTACTAAGACATTCCTCGATGACCAGTTCGACTGAGAAGACAACAACTATGTCAGAGCAGCAGCCCATTGAAAATTAACATGACATTTGTGTATTTATGTAACAAGGTCCTCGATCGTCAAGAAAAGGTCTCGAGACTTGTTTCAGAGGTGACATCTTATGATCTAGACCGTAACAAGCCAATGAAGGAAAGGAAATGACGAATTGACCAAGGTCAAATTATAATACATTGAGCCGATTTTGGAATCACGCACTTTAATTCCGATGATCGGGTTGGTTTGTTATTTCAAAACACTTTTACAAAATATTCTGAGGAGTTTCACACCAATGTCTACAAATCTGGCGTCCTGTCTTTTTGTTTGCTCAACTCGAAAACGATAAATCGCTGTGTGAAGCCACTCAAACACAGTCACTCTGTCAAACAAAACACAACATCCTCTTGGCTAATACCGCTATGCAACGGTCGCAATGGTGCATGTTTAACAAAACATTTCCGCGTGATACCACAGATTTACTAAACTTATTCAACTCATGGGTGTGTTAAGTGTATTTTCCGCATAAAACAGCTGGCAACAACGCTAAAAACTGTGCGGATTTGACGACAGACATTTTGGAATCAACATGCCACAGTATGAAATTCTAGCACAGTATTCCAACGCTGTACCCAACTGCTCAATTAAACGCCTAAAAAAATTCCATCACAGTCAAATTATGCAGCAAAAGGAAAGACCAAAGAGCTTTACATGCACAATTAACTACTGTGACACAATTGTTAAAATAAAACACAACAATCAAAAATAGTTATCGACAATATAAGTCTACGCGATGAAGTGCTTCAGCCTTACCAATCTTGGTTTTCCATCAGGAAGAATGGCCTTTACCATAAAACTCTGCCCTTGCCCTTCGTCCATACGGAGTATATTTAACACTCCTAGCAGAGTTTGGTCTGTCATCGATCTAGTTCGATTTAGCAGCGAGATTGACGACGAGAAGGAGTGTTTTCGCGGCCTTGTTTTCGCACTTGTGGTGGCAGTCGCCATTTGCTGTGTGAATTCCCACTAGAGACGGCTGCAGTCGAAATAAGACAAGTAACAGAGAAACGTCAGCGTTTTTGCTCTAAAGGAATTCATAAGGAAAACCTCGCAGCTAATTCTAAAGACATATCCATGGTTATTGTTCGACAACCACGAGCATAAAATACATTCGTCCGGTATTTTTTAAGCCGTCGAGGGATTCGTGATTCATGTTCGGCACCGAAGTTATCGGAGCGTGAACTATGTACAAAACAATGTGGATTGGCTTATCAGCAATTTGATACACCCTAAAAGCTTCGCTCGGAGCAATTAAAATATGGGATACATAAATTACGATCATTATCCTATCAAACCCAGGATTAAGTTACATCAAACATTCAAAACAGTTCTTCAAACCGGATTTTGTTAAATGCAGCAGGCATTTTTTTTTTTTTTTTTTAATGTTGAAATTAGAACAAAGCTTCGAGTTGATTTATACACCCAGTAGACTTCGAAGTAAAATGAAGACAGTTAACTTAACTGTCTTGCTTGGCCGGAACAAATATGTCTGCAGTGGAAAAATATTAAGTTTGGGGAAGATTGTAAATTATATTTACCTTACACCAAACTTATGCTGATGCATAGCTCATCTGGAAAAATGCTAGGTTCTACAGGAAGTGAAACATGTTTGGCTGCAAAACATCTATGGTCACAAATCAGAGAAATATTTTTCCACTCAAACACTAATGCGAAAAAAGCCAAAAAAATCTTAGAAAGGTGGTATATGCATATCTGTTTTTGGAATAACCAGGTTAAGTGTAACGATCAGACGAACTTGTATGATTTTTGTCTCCAACTGTACACATACACGAACATATCGGAAATTTACTCCGAAAATGTCTTCAAAATATTTGACCTTTTTATAACCTATTTCTAGACTCTTGAAATCGGCTTTGCTATCAGCCTCATTAGCTTGTCTCCTCGACTAAACCACGTCAGACATACCACAGTTACTAAACAAATTTTTTCGTTCTATCCTCAGTATTTCCTTTGGCGCACTTACTCCCAGGAGATACCCAACTTTCAAGCAGACAAAATGAGGCTCGGCAAGGAATTTCCTTCCTCAAAAATGTGAGACAGGGGTTTGTATTTTTATGCAAGATCAAATAACAGTAATTTCCAGAAGAGAAAGAAAAATCATCTCTCAAATGTTCTCTAAATTTATATGTTTTCGAGAGCAGAACATTTGCTATTTATTTGTGTCGAAGTAGAATCTGAGTCTCCCGTTGTGCCAGGAGTCGAACGCCAAAGGGAACTCGAAAAGTCCCGGGGACTCAGTCGAAATTGCAGCTAGATGTTCTATCAAGTGAGCACTGAAGAACTCGTTAGTCAGGCCTTACACTTAGTTGATCTGTCTAAAGCTGGAGCCGCAAACACTCCACTAAGCTCCCTCTCTATTTAGCCACCCTTTAATATAAATCCCCCTTTCCAATAAGCCCCACACCTATTGAGCTTCATGTATAAAAAACCCCTCTCCCCCACCCTAATCTAAAACGGTTTTATTGCGTTTGGTAGCTGAGTTACAGAACAATATACATATATGTTTATATTAGTTCCTATTTTAAATGTGGGTTCTAAAGCAAATACATGCAAACTTCATATGATATTCATTTTTAAAGCAACAAGCTATTTTTATTATCCTCCCCCTTCAATAACCTTCCCCGAAGTCTAGAGGCCCTGGAAATTGATGAGCCCCAATCAAAGTGGGGAAGAGAAATGGTTGTAACAAAGGCTCAGCACTGTCCGGTATGAAATCGAAGTGGTGGGTATGCGCATGACCAAACTTCGATTACTTCCACCCCACCCTACCCCATTCCCTTCAACCAAGGATTTTACCTGGAAATTTTCGGAACTGAAATGGCTTTAAGGAAAAAATTGCTGTCTGTTTATGCCGCCATGATAACATACGTCAAGGAAGGATCAAATGTTTGAAGCAAAGTTGACGCATAAGTACAAAGCGCCGGAACTTATGATGAGAGACTGGCAAGCTTCTTCTTTTCACTGCTGATTGGTAGTTGTACCACTCTGAATGCTCGTATTTCAAAAAACTAGACTGATGAGTCACTGCCACTGATCTCCGAAGCTGCTCTTTGGGATGTCACGCGTCACGCAATGCTTTTTAAAACGAACAGGGTTGCGAACGTGATTTGGTCACAATGATTAAGGGGGTAAAATGTCGCTTGAGGTATTCTGCATTTTTCACCTTCGGTAAGTTCTTCAAAATATGTTAATTTTGGTTGTATGCTTTTTAAAATTTAGATAGAGTTTTGTTATTATTTCAAACCTCCAAATTTTAGATAACAGTCGATGGCGGAGGTGTGTTCAATGGTTCAAACCTAGCTACTCATCAGCTAACAAAGCTGGGAAAGAGAGACTCAGACGAAAGGTAGTCCTCTTTGAGATTTTAAGACCGTTTTAATAATGTTCATTTGGTCACAAAAAAGGGCTGAGTCGCGTTAAGCAAGCTCTACATTTTAGCCTGAGCTTATCCGCTGGAGCTCCACCTTTGTTTGTTTTGGCAATGCAAACTGACCACAACAACCGTTTTACTTAAAAAGTGCCAAAGAAAGTATGACGTTGAAATGAAATGCCTAGAGGTCACCGAATATTTTTCCTTTACTCGCATTCTAATGGCAAAGTAGTCGCGACTCGCGTGATTCGTCAGCCGGTGATCGCCATTGACACTGATTTGTCATCTTACAGTATGTTGTACATTTGTTATATTTGAAAGTGCAGTTTAAATACTTTTTGCTCACGGTTTGCGCAAAAATCGCATTTTGCGATATTTTGTCATGACAATATCATGTTCATATATATGGGGCGTTTTACGACAGGAAAATGAAAAGAGTACAATGCTCTGTGGAAGGTTGATAAAAGGGAAACCTTTCTGTCTAAAGTGGTAAATGAAAAGGCTTTGGTTTGGACATGGCTGTTTATCTTCCCTCCCCCTCCCTCCCTCCAACACCCTCCCCCTTCCCCCACTAACATCCCCAAGGGAAATGCAAGAAAGAATAACTCGAGGAAGTTCCCTGATAGAAAACATTTTGTCCAGATACCAGTTGTCTAAGTCCAGAAAGATCTTGTAGACTGAAATGAGTTATGGCTATCTTTGTTCTGTTGAAGATATTAGAGCCAGAAGCAGATAGCGAACTCGCTTCATTGTGATGAAAGTTAAAATGTAATTATGAATGATTTTGGTAGCCCGGTATTTCACCCTAGAGAGATCCGGTCGATAAGCGTACAACTGGCCCCAGATGTGTATTGATCTTGGCAAACTGCTAAACTTTGAAGGCATTCGATTCATGAAGTGTAGAACACAAACTTATCACTTTCTGAGTCCTTAAAAAAACTCTACCGAACTGATTATTTCAAACACTGTCATCACTTTATTTTTATTTTACAGTATTTCATTTAACAAATGGTAAACACCACAGCGTACACTATTGAGTTATGGATGCACGCGGGAGGTTGCTAAGCACGAAAGAAGCGTAAGAGTCGCTCGAGGCGATAGCCGAGAGCGACTCTAGCTTCTTGAGTGCTTAGCAAACCTCCCAAGTGCATCCATAACTCAATAGTGTACGCTGTGGTGTTTACCATTTGTTTTATAACATAACATTGATACATTGTAGCTAAAGAGTTCCCGTTTATTTAACAAATCTTACGCGACCAGAAAAAACAAGCGCGCGCGGAAAAATAGTCTTTGCATTTGCTCACGTCAGCAGCGTACACCCATGGGCAAATGGGGGACGCTAAATTGACCAATCAGAGCGCGCGCTTTACTTTGGTTATGTTATAATTATTTTTTTAGTATACTTGAATTTTACGTTTTGAGTTGAAGAACCAGAGATAGAGAGACGAGGTCGATACCAATTAGCATGACTGCTGTAGGGCGTGAAACAAACAGAGGGTCATACTTTGCTTCAGAACATTTTTCTAAGTAAAAAGTATTAACTGTAATTGAAACTTAAAGCGATGAGTTAAATAAAGGTGAATCAAAGGTCATTCATTTCCTTTACTGGAAATCAAAACAAATCTACTTCGCCGTTTACTTTGAAATATGTCTTTTTCTGATGAAAGTTTTCGGTCTAAAACGTGTCTAAAAAACATAACGCATTTTAAAATTCTTTCCAAAAGTATTCAAAAGTTGCCGCCTTTTTACGCAAACTGACTTGTAAAATTTGATTGGAAAGAAGAGACAAAACTTATTGCAGATGGTGAGGTTTGCTTCTCTTTCAGTTCTTTAAATATTCATTTTCCCCGTTACTCTTAGCTGCATAGAGCGATAAAAGATCAAAGGAATTCTCATCAGAGATGTATTTGTTTACTTTGTGATAAGTGACTGCTTATTTACCAAACAAATAACTGAGATCATTATTAGACCGTATTACGATCTACGTTTTATGAAGATTCCATAAGGGGCTAATCTGACGCGATTCAGAAATGAATTGAACTATCAAAGTATTTGGGATCCCCAGTAGAAATCAGTTCAAAGAGCGTTGGTTTCGCAGTTAATTCCATGACAACAATATTGCGACTAAACTGAATCATTTCTCCGCTCTGAGCCAGTTCGGGCGAGACGTTTTCCCAAATTTGGTTTGTCGCGTCTGGTGGCTCATTTAAAGAATTATAAGGCATGCAGAAAGATAAAAAAATTCATTGCAACATAGGTGCAGTAATTTTATTTATTGAGAGTCCCTCTGTTGTAAGAAATAAACTGAACACGTGAAATTCGTTAGGGTAAAGTAACGTGAACGTACATATCCCATAATATGCTCCTGTCATCAAACACGACTACACTTTGTAAGTGCTCGAGTAACCCTCTGATTGGTTATAAAAACGAATCAGAAATGTACGGGTATTTTCGGTTGGAATATTTGCTGATAACAAAGATCTTTTAACAATTCAACAGAACAAAATTTGCAAAGAAAAAGAGGATCAATTAACTAAACACCCCCCCCCCCCTCCACAAAAAAAAAAAAAATTTGACCACCATACCTGCATGGCTGGTTCTTGCTTCAAAGCGTCACCTCACTCTTGATTGGCTGGCTGTCTCGTTTCCGGTTACTAAAAGAACCTAAAGAAATGAAAAAAATAAGGCAAAATAAGAACCGAACTGATACTTGCGCTTGAACCAGACAGCACTAGCACGTGCTTTAATGAGTATTACACATTTTTCTTCGTCACGAGAGAATACTGAAGGTTACGTGACCGAAAGCAGAGAAAGTTCTCAGAAAAAATATACCACTCCGTATTTTCTCGGTTTGTCTCCATTAGTTCCAGAGTATCAGAGATGTCTATCATCTCAAGTCTGCTTGTCTGCAAAATCTAGGGAGACTGGATAACAAGATAAAATCCTTGGAATTTTCCCCTGGGATTTTCCTGTGGGATTTTCCTATGGAATTATCCCCTAGGATGTTTCCCTGGATTTTTCGCGACAATGAAAACCCGTTTAACCTTCATTCCTCATGCACTCTTCCCGACCTGGTCACCATAAGAAACATACTCCGCACAATCAAAGTAACTTATTGCAGCCAAATGCAAAATACCAACTGTTGTAAGTCACACTTTTAAAATATTTGTGACATTTACTTCTGTTCCGGCACGTGTTAGAGTTCTCGCAATTTTTCTCGCAATTTTTTTTTTTTTTTTTTTTTTTTTTTTTTTTTAGTATTGTCGAAGAGATATATATCTTTTAGATTCCAGTCGCTGATTAAACTAATCTGTGAAAAATCTCTACTATGTTCGTCTTGTGACAATTTTGACGACATCGTCTCCAACATCGTCTCCAATCCCTTGGATTGTTTATACCACTTACTGCCTTTCGATAACCGAGATCAACTTATGGAGTTACGACGACGCAGACCATTTAGAGTTTCCTTTAAAACAAATCGGTTCAGAGATACTTTCATTCCAGCAAGCGCAAGACATTTTAACTAGCATTCATTATAATTGTATATGTAAATTAGTTCCCTTTTAGGTTTGATTTTATTGTATAGTTCTATTACATAATTTGTACACCTTTGCAATTCAGCTTCCAGCTGCTATTAAGGTATTCTTAATAAACGTCTATCTATCTATCAAACTATCTAAGAATCAATCCACATTTTTTTTGTAATAGATGTTCGAAAGTTTCATTTCCCTAATACGAAAAACCTCAATGGCTGACACTCTGCAAAGGATTAAAAAAAATGATTGTTTTAATTATCAATAATTACAAAAGATAAGACTATAAGTGTAGGTCTTTAAAATCTCTGATTAAGAAACCACATTTGGTATTCCCACGTGGGCAAAGATTCCTCGCATCGTTTGGGAATTATCGTCGAATTAAAAGTGGTAGTAATAGGTGCTAAGCCGATTATATAGCAGACTAATGCTGCTGACTTATCAGCAATAAACAACCACAGCTTGCTATGAATGCAGCCTGCACAATGCAACTGAGATATGAGCTAAAGTAACAGAAAACGAGATTGATGTGAGAGCGCAGTGGGTGGGGGGCGGGGGGGGTCACTTTGTTATAGAACCTTATATTTATGAGCTTGCTGTAATGGGTAGGATTTTTAAACTCCGTCGTTCAGGGTAGGGTGTAGACTATGGACAAGAATAGTTTAGAAATAGGTGTTTAGAAATAGGTGGAAGTTGACGATTATACAAACTTTACCCCAAGCTAAAATTTTACTGTTGAACGGGGAAGGCGAGGAGAGAATTCGAAATGAGAGTAGGAACGGAGCGGAAGACTTGATGCCAATGGTGAAAACTTCCAAATGCGGGCTTGAGTCATATTCCCTGAGAAAATATTTATGAAACCCGGATTGAAAGAGAGCAGCAAGCTCTATCTCCTCGGTCACTGTTCAGTGTTTCGAAATTGATCTCGGACGGACTCTCCCCGAGCCCTCTCTCTGGAACAAGAGGGTACGTAAATAAATGGATTCTATGGAAATTGGGGCAAGGTAAGGCACTTCTGAGCTCAGTCTGGACCAACCGCAAGAGCATCATGGTAAATGAGTATTCCTTCTCCCCACTCCTTATACCACTGTTTTCAGTTAGAAAATCTATCGAGGTTTGAGCGCATTAGAAGTTATGCCTCTCAAGTCTGTCCTTTCAGAGTGCTTTTCAAACAAAAACCCTTTCAGGATTGATGTAAGGTTTCGCTCTTTTCATTGAATTCGTGGTGCTTAAGCTCAAATTAAGTGGCCTTTTCGAGCAGCCGAGCAAAACAAAAAAATAATTTCGAAATATACTGAGCACTTTACCAGAATTTTGTGAATTGATTTTTCCGCAATTTTTCCAGACGGAAGCTTCCAGTTATTTATCATAATCATTTTACGATATCAATCCACACAAACTCGCCTTTCCTACCTCTGATGTAATCTGCTTTTTTCCAATCTTCCACCTCCCAATTCCACGACCAAACTACTTGGTAAGAACAATCTAACAGTGAAGTATCATTTAATCGCCCCATGATTGACAGTGGTAAATATTCATTTGACATTTCTTGGGTTCCATTGGTAGTAAACATCTTGCGATAAGCTCAATTACTTCGTAAGTTAATCCAACAAATAAATATTTTCTTTTGTTATTCGTTTTAGTACCACTTACGGTAGACGCGAACATCAGCGAGAAAATTTAATCCTCTTATAGGCGTCTTAAAGTTTTGATTTGCGACACCGTTAATTGAGCCCGAAAAGAGGCAAAGGCGTAACCAGGCCGCTAATTTTAAAACGTTTTGTAATACATCTAAAGAGATTTGGCGACGAACCCAATATACACACTCAAAATGGTCGCTGGAAGACGGTACCTTAGTTGATGCCTATAACTTAACTACGTCCCTTTTGCGGTAAGACAAGAGCATGTCCTTGAGTCCCAATAAGGTACTTTGTTAGGATCCTTACTTGAAATACTTCATGTACCTGGTGTCTTACAATGGTGACAAAAATCACTTCACCTACGTAAGCTGGAGCTAGACCGTGTATGGTGCGGAACGCCCTTGACGGAATTTTAACAGCTATACGATATTTTACAGACAGTCATTGCAATGACTTGAGCAAGAATTGTGGTCTGACAAGATCTGCTCTCAGAGCAGGAGTCCTAGAATATCGGGCGCACAGCGACATCCTGAACTTTCCTTACTTTATGTAGGGGTCATTTGGGAGTTGTGATAGTTGTCGAGGTAGCTTGATATAAAAGCATGTTTAAGAGTTTCTTAGTGTTCTTTAGTTAGGTAACTTTTAATTTTTCCAGTGATGATAAAACCCTGTAGGATTAGTTCTAGTGATATAGTCTACCATAGATCAGTTTGAGTCAAAACAGATTCCAATATTTTGAACAGGAGAGCGTGGAACTATAATTGCATTGGTCATTTCAACGTGTCCCAAATAAGCACTGCAGCTAGCTGCTATTTCGTGACGATCCAAAGAAACTCAGTAACATTTGTCTCATTCAGGTGCTGAGAAGAATTTAACCATTTAACCCCCAGAATTGATTAACTTGTGACTTCTCATCGTATTTAGCATACATCATCTTGCAAACATGTAATGAGAACAGAGAAGCTTGTCAGCTGAAAGGTGTTATCTTGATTTAAAGTGGACTTCTCCTGTCTAATTTGCAAGGATATATATCCAGTCGGTCAGGAGAATAACTATTTAGATCTGCAGAGTTAAGGTTTTAGCGCTAGATCCTCAGGGCCAAAATCATAAGACAATATGAAGAATGACAGTGGAACACCTACATGCGTGTTGCAAATCGTTAAATTCAGTTTTTAAACGAACTTGGGTTAAAGGTATTTGGGGGAAGGGGGATGGTTAGTAAGTGTACGCAAATTGGCCGATATGCATATCTGTTTTTGGCCGACAGTAGAGTTACTTTAAAACTTTCCGTGATGTAACCTACCTGCGTATGAATGTACATATGTATGTTTTGCTTTTCTTCTTCTGTATCTAAGTTTTATCCCAAGTTTTCTGCCTTTGCTGACGTACGGGAAATAGACTTGCAAAGTAACTGATTACAGTAAAGTGTAAAAATAAGTCGACAAAAAAATAATAAAACCTTCATCCTGACAAAGGAACGAACTTCTCCACAATTCGAGCTTCAAAACGAACAGAATCTGTAGTCTCGATTAAAATTTTCGGCTGATCTAGGATCTATTTCTAATTAATTCCTTATTCCGCTTAATTTTATTTTCAAAAATTCGCATTTCATATGCTAGTTTTAGGCTTAATCTTGTCATAGTTCGCAAGTTTACGACAGCCACCGTTCATCCAACGAGCATTCTTACAATACAGGGCGAATTAACAATTATTCCACTCGCGCTAGTTGGATATGAGATGATAGATAGCCAACGAGGCGCGTAGCGCCGAGTAGGCTATCTATCATCTCATATCAAACAAGCGCGAGTGGAATAATTGTTTTATTAAAAACGTTAAATGAAATTATTAAATTTCATTAAATTTTTAGCTCTCTTTTAATTTTAAGCTGACACGTACGCTTACCATATTTTTAGATTATGGTATATTGGCTGATATACCATAATGGCTAAGCCAATAAAAAGTCTTGAATTGCATTATCCATTGATCTAGTTTTTAATAATTTTCGTTGCACCACACAGATACCGGTAACCTTTCTGTTATTGTAAGCGAAACTTCTCTGTTCAGAAGAATCTGCAATTTAACTGGGGTTATACTGAACTCACTTACATACTATGTTATGTCTTGAGATAATCTCCCGACAGATTTTGATCCGATTTGAGAATAATGAAAAAAAAACTAACCGGCTAACTCTCGTGTGCCCTGAGGCTAAGGTTTAAGCTGATAACGTTCAGAATCACACATGATTTGTATAAATCTATCCTGTTCGGTTGTTACTATTTAGGACCTAGAGAATTCAAGTAATCCAACACAATTCTTTTTATTCCTGGAACCGTCCACTCCGACTCCGCGAATTCAGTTGACCATTCCATGCTCGAAAGAACACGAATGTGTCAAAATATGGCAAACAGAGAAATCAAGAAAAGGTAACAGCTGTTGCCACAAGGAGGGCCAAAAACCCGATGAAACAAACCGTTTGGCTTTTCCTCTTCGGAGGGTTCTGCACATATCAATAAATAGAAATGCCGTTTACATCATAATGTAGTTTTTTTCTCCATCATTGAAAATGAAATTCAGTACAACTCAATCAGCACAAATACTTGAACCTTTGATCAAGTTGGGTGAAATAGAAAAAACTCAGGTAACGCGGATGTTTTCGATCAGATTCTTAACTGGTGTTCCCTTGATCCCTCTGACCGCACTAGATATTTCATTAAGAACATCTGTACTGTGATGAAACATACACAGATAATTTTCTCTGACGACAGGATAAAGGAACGAAAAAAGAGCGGCCGGTATTTTCGTGACTGTAACAGTCTGGTCCATAAATATACCACTTTCGTCTCAAGGGTTTGAAGGACTGTGTCTTCATATTTTGAGTAGTTTCCTGCGACATCCAGAATTTCCTTCAACTTGACAGAGAACACTAAATATTACTTTCGCGCTAGCATAAAACTAAAATCATGATGCGAATAAAATATCAGAAATGAGCGAGGTATTTTTGGAGGTCAAAGATTTACACAGACTATAAATAACGAGCTTAGAAAATTTAAAATGAATTTTTTAATAGGTTCCAACAGTGTCGTAAATCCTCTAATTTGTGAAATCAATCTCGAAAACTCTATTACAGTGATGAGCGATAAGAGAAGGCTTTTACAACGTGTACAGCTGAATTCCTAAACTACACTCTAAAGTCTGTCTGATAAAATTTTACTTTACACATGTGAATTATTTTTTTTCGCGAGCAAGCACGGTTCAGTTAACGATCGGTACTATTTGCGCAAAGGAGGAAAGATTGTGACACAAGAATTAGGTACAATGCAATGCAATGAGCCCAGCAACCCCGAATTCCGGGGGGTACTCGATATATTCCTGGCTGGGGAGGTGCGGCGCGGCCCCTCATACCCTGACCCTGTTTAAGACAAATATCGCTGATTTTCCTACCCTGTTTAAGACAGAATTCCGATTTTTGATAGCCTGTTTAAGACATTTAATGTGACTGGTATCAATGCCAAAATCAACGGAATTCAATATTAATATTAAAATTAGAGCTTATAAAAATTATGCTGTTTATCTTCCAAGGAAAGATATCCTGTTTAAGACAAAAAGTGATAAATCGATACCCTGATTAAGACAGAAAATGATAGATTCGATACCCTGTTTAAGACAAAAATCTCGAAAAACATACCCTGGCTGGCCGCACGTCTCCATTAAGCCCTTATAAGTGAGTAATTCCCCCCCGGCCCAAATTCAACCACAAATCTCTCTATTCGAGTGCCGCATAATCAAGTTGAGCACATCTATCATTCCTGAAATTTAAAATCGATCTGTCTCTCTCTGTTTATCGGAGAGATGAGTACTTTACATGATAAACCTCTTGAGGGACTTTCATCAATAAATGCCACGGATTAAGAAAGTTTTAGATTTCGAAAAAGACACTCAGAGCGGAATTGTAAATTCACCAATGCAAAGCAGACGATCATGATTCAATGTAATAATAGGTGATCAATTGTAAATAACTTGTTTGCTCCTACTGCCTCGCCGCCGCTCGTGGTGAGCGCTTCCCTAGTTGATACTCTTTTTCTTCATTGCGTTTGTTGGCAATAAAAGATGTGTCTTTATGTCACGTTCATCCAAAAGGTCTAAACAACGATACCTCTTAAGAATCTACTTGAAACTTAAGATGCCTGCGTTCTTTAAACAAGAGAGCCAATTTGTTTGCATTTTGTGTTTTTTACGAATGACCTCCGGTTTCTATCAATTATTGTTCCCAAAAACGAATCCCACGCTTCTTTCGTTGTAGAAATGACTAACCAAATAAGTCGATTGATTTTTTGTAGGTTGTTGATTAGAGACAGCCGAGAGATCAGGAATTCCAGTGTTATTTCAACCCTAGGAGCTGATTATGGCGACACTAACTTAATTATAAGGTTGCCGTTTGGGTTGAAATGGTAATGCTAACATTTCTCTTGCCGATAAAGAAAGAAATCAAAGGCTCACATCGACTGAGAGAGAATCACGACGGAACAAACGAGTCAACGATGGAATTTTAAATGAATTGTTTAAAGATCGTAACATCTTCGTCATCACATTAACCGCTGAAACGCACCACAAACCGACAATTCTTTATTGTACCAAGCTTATCAAATAAGGAACTCATTTCCACTGGAACAGACATCATGCACAACTTACCTTAAATATTTCCCCCAAGCCGCAGACGTGAATGGTTCGAAGAAAAGATGCGTTTCAGCAGTGTATTTAGAAAGTGTAACGATCACATGTTACCCGTCCTAAATCCGTATCATGACTCGGGTTTTCTCTTCCCTCGGCGTGAAACTGAAAATGTAAATTAGTGACTTTTCCGCTGATCAAATGACGCTTTGTGAAAGTAATTAAAAGTGAACAAAGACCGTTCGACGCACGCACAGATCTACAGCAAACAGTTTACACTGGTATGCATAAACACAACAGCCGATAACGTCAAAGCGCTTCGGACTTCCAAGTATTTCAGACACAAAGAGAGCTTATCACATGTTTTTTGTCAATTAATTTTCATTACAGAGAATGGTAATAGAGAACTCTCATTTGAAAGGTTCAATTACATCGTTTAAAGTCTACAGAGTTAGAAAAGGCCCAGCCTTCTCTGGGTCAAAACACCACCTGTGACGTCACAAATTTAGTCACCAGACTGCACTGACCTAAGATAATCAGTTTTTGAAGTAAGGAAGTCTAGAAGAATTCTATGGATGCCTTTAGGAACATAACGTCTTATCTCTCCTTTTCGATGTTTCTCCAGTAAGCGCACTTCGTTACAACTCTTTGATGATGGAGAAATGTATTTTGATGCGATATCAATTTCACCTCATTTTATTTAGTCTGTATACAGTACCACAGATACTTCAAATACCTCACAAATGTGTGTAAGATGTAATAACAAGCAGTTTTACACCCAGGAGGTCTAAACAGAACTGCCCTATGTGGTGAACGTGTGCTTGTACACTCGACGTTAATTTCCCGAATATCTTATAGACCTTGTAGAAGGAAAATTTTGCAGGAGTTACATCATGTGTTTCGAAATTTCTCCTGAGAAATTATTTTGGTGATTTCATTTCCAAGTAGCTGTTACAAAATTTAAAGTTATTTTTCCAAATCAAGGACATGCTTTGATATTGTATACAATTATAATTGTTGTTAAAAACATGTAACTTTTTTTTTACTAGAGGCCAATCAATAAGATCAGCGAAAACGTGTCAGGTCCAAGTGTACTGATAATGATACAAATCACCCTGCACGATAAGCTCTACGAGAGTAAACTACTCCATAAATTGACATTTCTGATAATCAGTCCTTCCAAATGATATTTAGAAGAGAATTTTCCACCGTAATTACCAGGTGCATATCGATCGAGAAGAAAAATTATCAACTCGAGGTCTTAATGTAAGGAGTTAGAGCTAAATATACTACGGTCGGGATAAACTCAGTCACGGATACGTACCGGTTTTTTTTTTTATTTGTTACCTAAGAACCTAACCGAGGTCGACCTTTGGTTAATTGTTGTTACCCACAAGTCCACGGGAAGATTTGCCTTATGCTCCCCTATTCCTCTTTGTCAATTCCTTTAATACGATTTAGAGTTTTGTCGAGTAAGCTACTTAACCTCATCATCTACTCACTCGGTAATCAACTGATATTTTTCAAGAGCAGTTCACAAATGAAAGCCTCTATTTGGTGCGACTGAAATTATGCTTGAATTTTTATCTGTGGAAAGTGTCCTGCCGTGGAGCTAACAACTTCGCAGGAGCGAAAAAACTGAGCTTCAGTATGTATCATTCTTCATATAATTTTGCCGCGCGCGTAATAAACAGCGCAACGTCAAAAAACTCTTATTCATGGAATGGTGATTTAACGCGTTTCCTTGTTGAACTAATAACCAAACACGTTTGTCTCTTCTTTTTTTTGTAATAACAGCAAAACTCCCGATTATCTCTAGTTAACTTTGAACAAAGATATAAGGGTATAAGGTCTCTCAATTGGGGAATATCACCTAAGGAATATTACCTGATATTCCTCAAATTTAGCAGGGGCCTATAAGGTAATGTGACACTTTTAAACCAATCGCACAAAAGTCTTTGTCAGCTAGGATTAATGATTCTAGAAACTTCTGTAGTCATAAGGTTAAAGAGATATTTGTTCAGAATGCTTTGATTTGATATGATTCAACAGACCCCTATACCGTACAAAGTTCCTGCCACAATATCTGCATTTGTGTACAGTGTCCTCCGTCTCGTGTAATTTCACGTGTTTCTTCATATTACTTGGATCACTGAACGACTTGTCGCACACTTTACACCGCAAAGGCTTGAAACCCGTATGCGTGCGCATGTGGATTTTCAGTACATACTTCCTGCAGTACACCTTTCCGCAGTAATCGCACGTGAAACCTTGGTTTCGCTGGGAAGCCTGAGGCAAATTGCTGGCGTGGTGCGCAAAGAATGGGAACATGCGCGAATAGTTGGAATAGCCGTACCTCTGATCCACGAAGAACGCGGGGTCGTAAAAGCGCCTGGCGATATTGTCAGTTGGCTCACATGGTACCGGAGATGAGTAACATTGGCATTGCATTCGATGCCGAAGAGGTGCATTATCAGGCGGCTGCATTCCCTGGTGAATAAAATAGGAGCCTAGTCGAGTGTAGCTATTACGTACTGATTCTTGTCTTCTGCTTTGGTGGTCTGGCCGGTGAATTGTTTGATCCAGCTGTTCGCTGTATGACACCGTGCTGTTTTCCTCGTTCCCTCTAGTTTTCGTCGTTTCATCGCTCACAGCTGAGCTTTTTTTTTGCTGTGAAATGTCCTGAGCGTCGTTGTTATGTTCACAAGTGCATTCGCGATCTGCTTCACTTGGCAAATAAACCTCATCCCCGCGCCGCAGATCATCATTTCCGTTTGCTACAGAAACCCTGTTGTTATTTGTCAGTTCCTTTGGTCCTACTGAGCTCCTGATATTGGAATAATTTTTAAAAGCTGACACATTTAATGGGAAATTTCCATCCCGCAAGTTAAATTGACCAGATGTACTCTTAACAATCGGGTTCCTGAAAATTTCTCCTTCTGGAAATGTTGGTAGAATGGTGCTACGTTTATGCAAATCTTGGATATAACTTTCTTGAAAACAGTTTATAAGATTACCTTCCTCTCTTTTTACACTTAGCCTGTCTTTGTCTCTTTTTAATGAATATTCGTCATCTTTTCTCACTAATAAGCGCCGATGTTTGGCGGAAGCTAATTTCCTTTCCATATTTTCACGATAAAGATGCCTGCGAAGATAGTGTTCGTTTCCTTGAAACTTCTTTCGGAATTCTTGCTTATGATACTCAGCCAACGACTGAGGTTCGTTCAAAAACTTTCGCAAGGGAGGCGGTGTAAAACTCGAAATTAGACTCTCTAACGCTGGATTCGACAAGACACGACCATTTCCGAAAGCGACCGACGTTTCCTCGGTTATCATCGGAGCACTTGCTCCCACCAAACATCTCCGCTGGCTATTGTCCGCACTCGAATGACTTCGATCGTCAGTTCGTTTCCTCGACTTCGATTTTTCCTCTTGATGCTGCGAGTTTTGTTTAATTTTCAAGGATTGCTTGGGTGAATTTCTATTCAGCAAATCGTCCTCATCATAATCACCATCCCCTTCTTCGTCTCCTTCTTCTTCTTCTTCTTCTTCTTCTTCTCCCCCTTCTTCTTCATCTTCTAAATCTTCGTCACCTTCGCTGTCCACAGTCTTCACACTGTTTTCTTTCCGTAAGGTGACGCTGGAACCCAGTTCCTTGCATTGATAACTTTGATGAACGGAAAGAGCTTTAGAACATCGAAAGATCTTTTTGCAGAAACCGCAGATCCATTGACTGTCTGCAAGATAAATTGATTCAAGTGAGAAAAATATAATTACCTCAAAATACAGATGATCCTCGATGACTTGAACCTTAAAACGAAATTATATCCAGTTCGAGTTATTGAGGGTACGAAAATTAGAAAATAGCTGAAAGGATACAAAGATATCGCTGACTATGCATGAAAAAATAGTGATGGACTTCGCAAAGTTGAGAAAATGGAGTATCACGGTGAGAACGGTTAAATATCGCGGTTGTCGATAAGCCTTTTATGCATGCAACCATGTGCCATGTGTGTTTAAAAATGGAAAAAGTGTAGTCAGGAGATGTCATGAGTTTTATAGAAATTGGTTGCCTCTGACTTTTGTTATTTCTGAAACAGACGTTTCAGCTAATGCTTAAGCCTTCATCAGTGATATGATATCACTGATGAAGGCTTAAGCCTCCATCAGTGATATCACTGATGAAGGCTTAAGCTTTAGCCGAAACGTTTGTTTCAGAAATAACAACAGTCAGAGGCAACCAATTTCTGTAAAACTCATGTGCCATGTGTGTTGCTACTTAAGTGCACATTTCATGTGGCGCCCTTATTTGTTTATCAGCAAATTAAACATCTAGGTTGGCACGAAACATTCAGTATCCGGGAGAACAGACTCATACCTCGGGTCTGTAAATATCTAAATCACACTTGAATGAAGCCTATATATAAGGAGAGGAAGGAAAATTCAGTTGCAACTTCTTTACTCGATCTTCTGTTATCTTACGAACATTTATCTTAAGGCTCCTTCTCTCGGCGTTAAAGCCCTCCCTTATCCCATGTCAATCTGATTACACTAGCTGAAAAAGACTTAGCCGCCAATTAAGTTACGGATTCAAACCGCTAAGTTATACTTCCCTGGCTCTCTTCAAGTAAACACTTTGAGGACAGAGCTTTCTTTCCCGCATAAGACAGGAGAGAAAATATTGGCATTTTAAAAAAGCAAAGTTATTAACCTTCAAATTCCTCCTTTTCAACGTTCTGCAGTCCAAGTTCTTCCTCCAAAGACGGAGCCAGCCACACTTGAAACTCTTCGCCAGACGATATGTCTCTCGTTGTTCGGAAGTAGATTTTATCATCGTCTGGAGATCGTATCACTTCCAGGTTCTGTTCCATCTCGGAACGCGCCGGATGTACAGCAGACATCCACGAAAAGTCGCCTAGTGACAAATCGTGTTCGATAACGTTTCTTCTGTCTGAGGTCTTCGAAAGAAAAGACAGCGTTATTTTGCCGTGACAAGGAAGTAGATATATATAATTTGTGTAATTAACCAGAGGTTTTGTTTTTTTTAATAAAGGCTGATAGTTTCTAAAGAAACTGTTTGGGGCTGCGTCGGTGGGGGTAACGAAATAATTTGGATATATCAACAAAGTTGAAATGGTAAATTGGCCACAGTAACGATTACAAAGGCTGACGTTTCGAGCGTTAGCCCTTCGTCGGAGCGAATGACGAAGGGTTAACGCTCGAAACGTCAACTTTTGTAATCGTTACGGTGGCCAATTTACCATTTCAACTTTGTTGATATATCCAGATTGTTTTGTATTTTTGCTTTCGAAACATTACCATGGTCTTCGACAATGAAACAAAGAAATTGCTCATCTTGTCCTTGAAATATACTCAACGATTTTTTTTTTCCAAGGGCAAAGAGGCCCAAAGATTCAATCGGGATGTCGTAACTTAATGTTGTCCGGAAATTCATGTACATTGTTCCTACCCAACCTGTTAGAAATATTAGCTCAAGTACAGTTTTTAATTTCATTAACTGACATTGTGTGCTATTCTAGCGGAAAAAAATTTTGCATTTGATGTCCGTATCCTAAATGAACGACTGAAAACTTGTGTTTAACTAACCCCTTCAGCTTCCAGTTTTGAACATCTTATATTAACTGAAAGGTAAACCAGTTTATCTGTGCCACTGAATTCTTCACAGAGCCAAGTTTTAAAAATTAATTTTTTTTTTTTTTTTTAGTGCGGAAGGAAGTAAAGACAGGAAAAGAAACAGAGTTCTAAACTAGATTGTGGATGGTATGCTTTAAACTTGGAAACGTAAGGGAGATGAATGCCCGCAAAACTTAAAAGAAGCAGACCAAAACATGCGAGAAATTCATCGCAGTAATAGAAGCAACAGTTTACTAGGAATGGCCACGGCTGAGAAGAAAAATGAATATGGTCTTTCAAGCTATCTAGAAAATGAGTGCACTTTTTAACATTCGCTGAGTGAGTTACCTTCGCCGCTTTAAGAGAACATATCTGTTGTTCAGTAACTTTTTCGAAAATACACAATCATACACAAACAAGTTTGAAATCTGTGGCTGAGGCTTTCCTTTAGCAAGATCTCAGTTAAGTTCTTAAGTTGTCGCGGTATCGAAAAGCTAGTTACAATTAGGCTTCGTCCCAATTTTCTCATGTTATGTTGTGTCGGAGAACATCTCACATTAGCCACTGTTCGGGAGATGCGGCCACGTTCATCTCCCAACGAGATTCTTAAGACAATGGCGGAAATTTAGCCAAATTACATCTATGCAAGATAACATGTTATCTGTATTTAGGCAGGCTTCACAAAACGCTATACTTTATACTTGAACTAATCTTTGGCGCATTGTTTTTGTTAAATTCTGCATTTACAAAAACATCTCAAACGAATTTTAGTTGTTGCATGGATATTTGTTTTTTTGTCGTTCTTGTTCTAACTAATTCCAGCGTTTGTGAAATAGCATCTCGTTTCGTCTTTTGTTCACATTCGAGTTTTAGGGTGACTCCGATTAGCTGAAAAAAGCAGTTTAATCAAATGACTTTTCAGTTTTTGGTCCACACATTTCTTTCTATACAGCCTTACCTGGCCAGGAGAATCTTCAATCTACGCGGCTGTTACATTACTTGGAAGTTTTAGAACTTCTTCATTTTAATGTCGCGCAACAATAGCTGAGTGGAGTTAAGTGGGAGCAAAATGAGGTCCAGAAATGACAGCTACTCAAAACTTCGCTTTGTTTAAGTGAGAAATGCTTTTATACATTGTTAAGAAAATCCGTCCTCTAATGCACTGTCAAGAAAGACCAAATGTTTGATTCCCAAACACCACGATGTAGGATGTCATCAAAAATATTCCTTTGACTCTGAAAGCAAATGCCTTTTTTGACCTAATACTCTCTTATGCGGGACGGGTTCGCAAGTTCGCAGGGAAAAGCTGCAGATCGCGAAGCAAATTTAATCCATCTCATAGCTGAAAACATTGAAAGGAAATGATGTGTCTTTGTTTGCCTTTGTTCTTAAGATAAATTTCTCCTGTTTTTGCTTATTGTAATGCACCATTTCATAAATACATTACTTCAATACAATATTTCTTCATGGATTTATTCCTAAGAAATCTCTTCTTTTTGCTTGTTTAAATGACTGGTTATGGTTTAAAACACACATTTCACATTTATATTTTACGTTAAGGTGAAGATAAAGCGCTGAGTCGCCCAGTAACCTTTGGTCTGACACCTGTATTAGCTTCAAGCGCCAAAACAAGAAAGAGCCATTAACTTGTTTAGAATATCAGAAAAATTCTTTATACAGTTGGGTCTTTTTTATCGGCAGTTATTTCCAGATTAAAATTCTGCACAATATACAAAAAAGTGTTTTCAAAAAACATTTTCTCCGCCAAGGCTATTAACAACGGACTATGAGAACTGCCCATATGTTCTGAAGTTGTATTGAAGTATGTAAGCTGTTTGGATTTGTCACAAAGCTCATTAACACACACACGACCATCGTAGATTTGATCTAAAAACCGCACTTTGCTTAATGAAAAATCTCGATCTTATGCATTAATTTCGTTTGTTCATGAGTGATTTAAAAAGATTATGTCTTCAATGAAAAAGTCGCTTTTTCTCCAAAGTATGCAGCGCTTCAGAGAATAATGACCAGTTCTTAAATAGTCCAGCATTGATCGGAGACATGGGCTAATTGTAACATTGACATGGTGAATGATAACACACCTTAAGTGCTTGTAAATATTTGTGAGGAAGGCACACTTCTCGAGTAATATTTACTTTCGGTGCTGCTTGCTTTGTAAAAGTTCTCCGAGAAAATAAGTTACAACAAAAACTGAATTTGTAAAAAAATACGCGATGGTAAAAAATGCACCCTTTTCCTAAGTGGTAAGTTTTGCGACTTACTGATCTCATCAAGCCCTCTAGGGGTTAAATCAAGCCTCGGGATGGTTTTTTGTTGGTAAATGGTTTCGGCGGAAAATTTTTGTTTAATTATTCGTATGCCCACTATCATGTAAAAATTCATTTCCGTATGTTCAGTGAAAGCAGCTTGGTTAGATATTTTTAAAACAAACATTTCCCCGAGACGTCTGCTTTTAAATTTCAGTTCTGCGAAAAGCACAAGCAGTTTGATTTTAACTTTATTTTCACTCGCTGAAATTGTCAATTTTAATTCAACTCCTTATCTAACCCCCTACCCTTCGCTAATTGCTGGTCATTTTCAAATGCATTCATTAAGGATTATTTCACACATGCAAGCAAATCATTTAAAATTACCTATCTCTCAAAAACGCAAGGTTTTTTTTTGTAGCTTTTCCATTCAATGGAGAGATGAGAATCCCATCGAAATCTACCTTCACAGTCCTCAACTTCATTAACGTGAAATTCAACTGGTAATTATCCGGCCATAGGGCTGCCCTTCTCAGTAAAAGTTGAGAATGAAACTTTTTCACTATCCCTTTTATAAAGACTACTTTTGAAGGATTTACTGAAAGAAATGCGATTTAAGAGCATTTAAATTAATGAATATAATTGAACATAGACATTTTTTGTGGGACATAGTTACGCGATATATTATCATGAAAAATAGCCGAGTTTCTCCCTAACGGGCCTTACCCTTCCTAAGTTTCTAAAATCTATGATTTTTGTTTCCAAACGCACCGTTCTTTTGCCAATAGTCAATCATTTTGATGATGATTTGCCCCATGCAACTAAACTGTACAGTGTCCTCTTCAACGGTAGCAGAAAAGATAGGTCTAACATCATGAAATGAGCTGAAATTAATGACTTCGCCCACAGAAAGATAAATATATATAGATACCCGTGGTAACGTTTAACATTTTAAGTTTAAAATTAATTAAATTTATGGCGGCTCTAAAGTTTGAGTCAATGAGTAAAAAAAAAATTCGACGTCAAGGTTATGAATTGACATTTATTCAGTTTGGAATTGTAAGACAACAATTTGATGATGGCAACTAAGTCTGTCGCAAATGCAAAACCATTCGAGCCCTGGTACACCAACGTTTGATGACGAAAAAGTTAACTGTCGATAATTCAAAATACCAGGGAATTTTGGGTTTGACTGAGTTGGGGGTCTGCTCATCAGAGGTCAAAATAGCTTCAGTATTTTCGGGAGCTAAAATCCTTTCCAAAAGCTCTTTAAAATTCGTTGTTAAGTCATTTCAGAAAACCCTCGATGCGTTTGTTCTATTTTTGAAGCTTTTCGAGTGATCTCGATAACTGCAATTCTACTTTTACTTTCATGATCAATTTTTCTTTTCAAACTTTAATTCATTTTCTAGTTCAAGTCGAAACCTGATTTTAACTGAAAGTTAACACGAGTTGCACAGAAGTAAGACTAAATTGGACACTTATGCACGGAAGAAAAAAAAAACAATGTATGCATGCAATTCGATTTTCTGCCTTGTCTTCTCAAACGTTAACTTAAATGGTGATTTGTAAAAGCTTTACATTGCGCTCTCAGCTTTGACACTAATTTAACTATTTTAGCATATTTTCGCTAGTTCCAATGTAAGATAAAGATCTATCGTGTTGCGCTAAATGAAAACCTTTCAAAAAAACCGACTTTTCTTTGGATTGAAAATTACCCCGGCATTTGTATTTTCATCTCGTACGACTTTCCTTTATTCTGTTCTGCTATTGAAATAATACTTCATAATATGCCAATAACTCTGAATAAAAACGCACAGATTAACTCGTATCAAGGGAATTTTCTTTATATGTTTTCCTCGTGTCGACTTTTACCCGATTGAAATGAAAAAAAAGAGAATCAAACCTATTGAAATAACCACCCTCAATCCACTGAAAAGCGAGAGAGCCGCTCAGATACCTTTTAGTCTGTATTATACTGTTAAAATACTATAAAACTGCACCGAAATGCCACGACAAATATTGATAACAGTATGCTTACCTTGAATTGTGCCGAAGGAGTACGCAAAAACTGAACCCCCTCATTCGACTGAGTTGCTTCTCCTTGCAAAGGACCAAGTAAAGTGTTTTCTGCGAAGAAGCTTGTGGTCCATACGCGAGTTTCGTTGCTCGCTGATAATATTTTTGGCATTACCGCGCAGACCTTTCTTTTCTTTTCACAGATTCGAAACTCAAAGTCTCTCAAAATGTGGGGATTTCTAAATCTCGTACAGGCAAATGAGTTATTCAAAATTACTCTACGAAGAAAAAAAGCGGAAAAAAGTTACTTTTACGCACATAGAAAACAATTCCTACTTGAGATCGTGCGAAAGATGAAAAGGAAATGACAACTTCACCGAAGGCTGAGTTGTTTTTATTTTTGCATTTGAGTGTGGGAACGCGAGCCTGTTAGGCATCTGTCCATTTAATAGGTTTTAGTCTTTTAATACATTGTTTAGATAAAATACCTTTGTTCTTTATTTCTTTAAAAGTATCTATTATTACCTCTAGAAGCTTTTAAATACATGTCGTGAAAAGACATCTGTGAAAGAGTCGAATAAGTCAAGCGCAACTCAAGGCCCTAATTAAACCAAATTGGACCCAGGTTGTATCCGTCTGTGAAACCCTATTATAATTCTTACGATATTGTTCTTCGTGCATTCAAAGACCATATCGGACTATTTCTTAATTTTGAGATATCATAAAACACCTACCTTCCATATGTCTTAATTCCCAAGAATTTAGGACGTTTCTCAGATTTCTGTTTTCCCAGGGATTTTTTACACTTTTCCCCTCGGGCGATTAAATTTTTTCTTTCAACTGCGTTTTGATCTATCGTGCATTTTTTAAAAATTTTCCTTCAACTTAAAAAGAAAATTTTCTTCGCATTTTAAATCGAGCTCCTAAAACATTCAAATCTCGTCTGAGTTTGGCAACTTAATGTAACAGTAAATTTTCGAGATCAAAAGGCTGGGTGCAGCGCTCGACGTTCGCACGCAAGCGAAATTCAGTCGGAAGGGATTCGAGAAGTCCGTCAATTTCGAAGGCTCTCAGCACACTCGAAAGTACGATAGAGCTGTTTCGGCAAAACTTTGTCTAATGCCAAAACCATGACGATTGATACATGTAAGAAAAAACTAATATGAGATCAACATTTTTGACTGTCAAAGAAAAGAAGAAGAAACACCTGAATTACGTAAGGATAAAGAAAACCGGAATGTAATAAGCCATAACTAAATTAGCTACCGATGGAAAGCATTCTCTTTAATTTTCGCAGTAGGGGAGATTTTCATATTTATTCAATAGGAGAGCGCAAGATTTTGAATACTTTATTTAATCGCGACTTTTGGGGGTGGAATTTAAAGCAATTAATTTAATTTTTTTACCCTAAATCAAAACATTTCCATATGCCAAGTGTGTTTCCGCTCGGAAGCTTATAAATGTGAGTATAAAATTAATGTTTGTTGGTGGAAAATCCTGTTCCTGTAGTTTTCGATGGCATGAAAATTTGTTTTTGAAAGATATGGAAATATGGTAATGTATATGAAAAACTATCGTAAATGAAGGAAAGGTTAGCGAAAGCAAACATCGTGACCGAAACTAACGAGTTTTGAAAAAACCGAAATTTTCAAAAATAGGATTGAGGATTTATGACAAACCCTAGACAACGCTATCGGTGAAATCCCTGATAAGAGACGCAAACAACTGAACCTAAGCAAAACATAACCACATAAAAAAAGAGGAGAGAGAGAGAGAGACAGACAGAGGGACAGGGGGAGAGAGAGAGAGCCGGAGAGAGACGGAATTGATCTTAACTATCTATTTAGTACTAGTGAGATGGAATCAACGAGGTTTTCAAGCCACAAAATTGTAGCGTCAGTTCCGCTCTCCTTTTGTAAATGATTTATCGATTGCTTGAAGAGTGAAGAGTTATAATTATTTTATACGGAAACACGGTGCACTGGCCATGTTCCTCGCCGTCGAGGTGGTCAATTTTGTATATCTACAATACAAAACGCATTGAAGATGAATTTCATAAAGATACGGAAATCGTCGAAAACCGATCGAAGTCTGAGGACGGGAAACTACTGATCGGAAGCGAGCGACCGTCGCATCGGGAGCGGAATATTAAAAGTCTGAAGCCCGTAATTGGGGTGCTCAGAATTCTAACTAATGCAGAAATCATATGAACCGTCGGCAGTTATCAAACGGAAATCGTTTGATCGGCAGAGCAGTTTCTTGTGTTCTGTTAAAAAATAAAATTGTTAAATGGATTTTTTATTTATTTCAGAACACAACTCGTACATTTATTGATCTATTCATTTATTTATTTATTTATTTATTCATTTGCTTTGTCATTCGCTGATTTTAAACCGTATTTATCTATTTCCTAAGTTTTAAAATGTATTTACTCTCAGTATTTAGTAATGCAGTAAATGGTTTGAACTGACAACAATCATTCACTTGACTCTGATGATGACCTCCGCACAGGTTGTCGAAACGCCAGTCACTACCACCGACAACAGTCCTTCTCAGGACTACACTCAGTCGGACGATCAGACTACACCTTCACAGTATTTAGTAAGTTGAAGTTCGATGTCTTTTGGAGACTATGGTGATATTACAGCCTACATAAGATAATCAACTACCTGACTCATGGTACTTGATGTTTTCCTCGGATTAAACGTAACTTTAAACTACTCTATCACAGTGTTTTGAAACCTTAATTTGAAAAACCCTTCTCGGTTTATAAACCTTTTGAGTTGTATAGACCCTAAACTTTATCAAAATCACCTAAATGCGTGCTATGAAGAAACTCCAACTTTAATTACTACCATTGCGTCCTTGTTGCCGGATTAATTGACAATGACTTAAAAGTCCTTCCATGTTGTTTCGTCCTTGGTATGAGACACGATGTGAACGCCGAAAAACTCAAAATCTGCTTCTTTGTTGATGACTCAATGGTTTCTACTTTTGCATAAACTATGACTGAAACAATCTCGAGGTTACTCTAGCGTCAATAAATTCAAGGTTTGAAAATGGCCGCTGGACCCAGAATCTGACGGCGGGATTTTACATGTTTAGAAAAAACCAGACGCTGGATTAGACTAAAAACCCAAGCCACATTTTTTCACATTTACATGACAATTTTACCTTGTTAAACAAACATAACGTATTTCATTGCAATATCTCATGAATCTGCGAATCTATACAAGATTTTCTATTATTTCCAAACTCATGGCAATATTGAAAAACTTCTCAAACTAAGTAAAATTTGGTCAAGTGTTCTATAAATGGAACATCACTCCATTCTCTCACAATCTGAATTTAATTTGACTTCACTACTTAGATCCTTTCTTAGAAAGGGCGGGATCTGATGAAAGATTTTCATTTTGTTCAGTTTACAGTGGGTATAAAGAGAACAAAACCCTTTCTTTATTACATCGAGCCTTTCAATTATAAAACGATCAACCGTAAAATCCCCCAGGCGTGACCGGCCATTGAGCGTTTAATCGATTGAACACGTATTTCGTAAAACGCATTTAGGAAAAATAGCAGGCGTGAGCAGATTGTAAAGGGGGCAGGTGATATCGAGTTATGACGCAATTTTAAGTCCGTTATTCGTGAGTACCACCCCATGAGCGAGGCCATTCAACCGTCACCTGGTCACAGCTGAACCTCACTGACAGATTCAATCATTCGCTGGTGAGCCGAAGATTGTAAACACAAGGTCAAAGAGTCGTGCATGATGAGCTGCTAGCTGCTAAGAATATTTGGACTAAATTCATATTGGATTTTAACGCCATAAGGAACAAATTAACTACAGGCCAGAGCGCTTGGCACTATATAGCTAAAGACCCGGAAGATTGTGGATGGGGCGCAATTTGCGACAGAATTCTTGTAGGCATTCATGACAATTCTGAACAGAATGGCGCGTCGAAGGAGTGCTCTCCCAGTGATTTCCGAGCCAATGTTTGATCCAGAGCGCTTAGAGGCTTTGCTGGAAGATGAATCGAGACGAAGGAACTCTACCAACTCAGTGCATTTGGTAAGTATCTATTACTCTAAATAGAGCCACGTTCGGCGCCCATTTGTAAAGCCGATAAAGAATCATACAGCTGTCATGACCGTCATTTTCTGTCGTCTAAAAACAACAAGCATCAGTTTTCAGTCACCATTCAATAAATTCCTTGATTTTTGAAACACTTCCGATGTTTATTTCTTTTACGCAATAGTTTTGCTAACCTTAGACTTAAAGGATTAAGTTCTTCAAGTAATCATTTTTCGATGAAGCCTCGGCTTTCTTGTTCTACTTAGTAGGTGCTAATTAACTTTAATTGCTTTTATTCATATAATGTCTATGGCTTTGGTCAAAGAGCGTGATTCTTTCAAGAATACCTTTGCTACCTCTGTTAAAAGGCGTCTTGTAGGATGATTCAAACATTATTAGGCGAAGCTAAATCTGTGATCAGTATGGCCATACGTTTTATAAGCAGAGAATGGTTTGCAACGGAGCACTCACGAAGAATACTTATACAAAACTGACCTAATCTTGCGTAAAAGAAATTAAGCCGCTGAATTTGTTCGTGTAGGATGTTATACGATCATAAACTATCAGTTGAAATGCCGAACCAGGTAGAGTTAAAGGTTGTCTAAAAATAATCAAACCACAGCGGGAGATGTACATCACTCTTGCTGCATTCTGTGCGTAGTTCCGTTTTCATTTCTTACGAACGTTTTGTGATTCTGTTAATTCAAGTGCTTTGCAAATATGGAAACAGAAGAATGCTAAATAAGTCGCACGTATTTATTCTCACAGCCAGATTTGCGTGCGCTCGTTCAACACAGCCAAACTGTTTCTACTAGTGCTGATGAAAGAGTCAGGGCAGCCTCGATATGAATTACTAACAATCCATTTGTCGCATTAACTCTACAAGTATCAACAACTTTTATGTCGCTCAAGTGGTAACAATAAGGTAAACCACCAAGAACATTAACAATGCATCAGTCTGACTTTGGAGAGTGCTTTTACGGGCATTATTGTTCCACATCCTTGTCGTGACCGCCAGCCGATCTGATGCAGTCAGTTCCAGAGAATTCGTTCCCTGCACGACAAGAAAGGCGTGCTATACACAGACAATGGCACTGGAAACCTGAACATATTCCAACCCACTAGCTATAAGTTTTTGTATTACTAACAATCCTGTGTTGTGGCTGAAAAGATCTGAAATTTCAATCTGAAAATTGTATCAATATCTATGACTAATAAATTGCCTTGTCGCAGTTCTGTGCACGTGATTTCCTGAGTTGAGTTATTTGAGAGAAAAACAGATCATGGTATCTGATGGAAACCTGTGCGGGGGCAGATGTTTTAAAGCTGAGCTAAATCTAGAATATTGGGTCGATTAAATCCTTTGTTTATGTAACTGATTGTTATGTTGATGTGAATTTTATAAGTAATTATCAGCTGCCCAACACTGATCGATTTTACGTCAGGAATCCATTTAATTTCTGATTGAATGCCAAGGATTCATTTACAAAAATTGCAAAACCGTTGAGTTGTATAATAATGGGTTTTCTTTTCTCGATCTCTCAACGAAAATGCATGAAGCTAATAAGAAAACTTCAAATGTAATGATCGTTTTGCTTCCAAAGAATCTGTGAAGCTAAAGTGGAGCCCAATATTCATGGAAAACTGTCAGCAAGCAGTTCTGCGTAGGCGATCGTTGACGAAAATTAAGGCTACCGATTCGATCTTTAAAACAAGCCGACATTCCAAACCCTGTAGCGTTTTACACTGAAAAACTTAAAAAAATTCAACGAATTTAACGCCGATTTGTGTTGTTGTTTAGAAAGTCGATAGAATAATCAATTGTAGGCTTTGAATGGAAGTACTTAACACACTCTTGATATGCATTCTTTTTTTCCGTAAACTCAAAAAGATAATATGTCAATAATACGCTAGCTTTCTACTCCGATGATCTTGCTCGTTTCCTTTTGTGGCCGTTATAAAAGAATATTTTAATCATTGTAATCATTGAAACCTTTTTTTTTTGCACAACAATCAAGTATTGGACCTTACGTCAGTTTTAGACAGCGGGAAGGAGGCGGAGATCATCATAATTTAGGCACGAAATGGGAAATGTTTCGTGCGCGACCCTATTTAAAATACTTATGATGCACGATCCTCGCAGTAGAGAACGCTATTTATGCAATAGCGAAAATCAGACCTGAAAAAAATCAGGCCTGTACGGGATTCGAACCACTGACCTCTGCAATACTAGTGCAGCGCTCTACCAATTGAGCTAACAAGCCAACTGGGAGCAGGCCGTTAAGTTGATTCGTAATAAACCCGATATGAGTTCAAAATATATGAATTTCATATATTCATCATATCTGATTTATCATCACGGGTTTATTACGAATCAACTTAACGGCCTGCTCCCAGTTGGCTTGTTAGCTCAATTGGTAGAGTGCTGCACTAGTATCGCAGAGGTCAATTGTTCGAATCCCGTGCAGGGCTGATTTTTTTCAGGTCTGATTTTCGCCATTGCATAAATAGCGCTCTCTACTGCGAGGATCGTGCATCATACGTATCTATAATCGCAGTTCAAAAGATATGAACTTCATATATTCATCATACCTATTTAAAATGTTAAATAGGCATATCTTTGCAGAACTTTTGCTGACGATTGTCTGGTAAACGCCCCCCCCCCCCCCCCTGAAGTCCTCGGTATAACGAACGATACTTCAGTTCCAGCCCGGGTTAGGTACAGTAAAATTTATGCCACAGAACCTCGATATAACGAACCTTCGATATAACGAACCACTGAATTTCTCCAGTCCCTTGGCACTTCGTTAAATCGAGGTTCCACTGTAATCAAGAAATTGAGCTGAGGATTAAATTTTCAAATTTTGGAATTTAATTAAAGACTAAACAGACGTTTCCTTAAAAACAAATGGGCTTTTCCTTAATGCAATGCATCTTATCTCCATAAATTTGTTTCTGGCACCAGAAGAAATGTAAACACTTCCCGACAGCAACACATTAGTTCAATTTACCAGAATGTTCGTAAAGTACGGACAAACTTGAGAGATCGAATACAGTTAATTTAAGAGCGAGCTTTGACGGGAAAAGGATTTTGACTGATTGCCCACTTTACTGAATACAGCTTTACCAGTGACAATTATATAAACGCAACCGGAAAAACACAGGTGTTTCTAGGATGAATCTATTTGCATACGCGTCAAAGTTTGGAAATATGACAATAAACTGCGCTTCTAAGAAGCCAGTTAAAAGACAGGAAATCTTCTTCAGTCGATTGGGGAAGTCGTCAGTTCTTTTTCGAAGAGAAAACGAATTCGCATAAACAGTAAAGTTGGTTTTGAGCTTAAGCGGCGACACTAGCCGAAAGTGAACACAACTGATGGTCCTCTTAACTCGTCGATGAAACACCACAGAATCAGAAAGAAAAAAAGAGCGTTCAGCCTGCCAGCTGTATCTTTCTTCAAGGTCTGTTAGTTATTTCAGCTTATTTGACAATTCACGTTTTGTTGTAAATGTTAACTGCGAGATATCTCTAATGAAAGCCCTGAGGTTCAATTCGTATCTTTGATAAAATGAGATACAGTTGCTTAAATCGAAAAACACTTTATCTTAGGTCTAATTGATGAAATCTTCAGGAAAACAGCCTGCAAAATTCGTCCTTTGACTAAATAATGGAGCGCCAAACACATTAGATGTTAAAATATAGATTCGCGCTGAAATGATCCTCAATTACGTGATCTCAATACGAGGCTCTTTCTAAAAATTTTCGGGGAAGTCTTACGAAATATCTTTTATTCCCAACATTTTAGCACTCAGTCAGTGCCGAAAATTTTTCTTTCCCAGGGTTAGTTATTTAGCAGCATCTTGACACTTTTTAATTTCGTCTCAATGGAAGTTTAGCTTCAAGAAATCAGCATCAATTATAAATTACGTGATCAAGCGAAGTTCGGCGGAGAGTTTTAAAATTATATAATGTTGTCATATCCATCACCAAAAGGAAAGCGGGCGTCAGCTAACAACAGTAGGACTTCTCACATTTTTATCAGAATTCACTTAGCTAAAACTGACAGCTATTCATTGTGGAAAAGCTATCTCTATAATTAATTTTTTTTAATTTGTTTCTTTTTTTTTTAAGCGGTATTTCATCTATAGCACACGCCCCAGAGATTACTCGTAGTTTTTGGCCTGAAATTTAAGAGTGGGCGAGTAGTGATTATTGTGGAATTATACATCTAAATCTTGTAAGAATTCTACTTTAAATTCTTTATCTTCAAATTCTATGCAACTCATCTTTATGATATTTTGGCAATATAAGCGTTTGTTTTGATCTATATTTTCGCCAATTATTTAGCTAAAATTTTACATCATGTAGATCTTATATCTTATATCAATGGCTACATATGTACGGCTTAAAAATATATCTATCAAATTGTTATGTTGGTTTTGAATACGTGACCACAAAGGATTTCTGTTTGCTTTTAAATTACTCAATTAATTACGTAGCCATTAGATATTTGACTTGGATGTCGTGTTAATGTGAATTCGAACGCCTACTAGCTACTGCTGCGTATTTTTTCACATAGCCTTCAAACTTTGTTAAAGACGTATGACACATCACTCCGCTGACTCATTTGACTTTATCAGTTTAGTTTCTCTTGTAAAAGGACCAAATCAATGGTTTTAACAATCTATCGAACAATTTTTTTTAGCTCCTAAAAGAAGCATCTGTAATGTGAAAAGGATTATAGTTGTTCATGATATTCTTTCACCTCCAAAAATTTGACAGTCCAACTATTTTAAAATTAATTTCACTCTTCTTTCTAGAAAACCTCTTTTTAGATTTGATCATTATGAAGAGCTGTTCTGTAAGTTTTTCATCATTTAACATCATGCAAAGTTCAGCCAAAGGTTATCACAGTCATACATAATTTCGCCATGTTGATTTTACAGTTCAGGAGGAAATGCGCGTCTAAATTTGCAAATGAGCGGTTGCAAAGATCATCAGGGAAGATTGGACTTAGAATCTACCAATTTTTTGTATTACTTTATTCCAACCAAGTGTCGGCGTAAAATAACAATTGCAGTAGTCAACTGTCCAAAGGAATCGGCGAGATTTAACAAATGGTAAACACCACAGCGTACACTATTGAGTTATGGAAGCACGCGGGAGGTTGCTAAGTACGAAAGAAGCGTAAGAGTCGCTCCAGGCGATAGCCGAGAGCGACTCTAGCTTCTTGAGTGCTTAGCAAACCTCCCAAGTGCATCCATAACTCAATAGTGTACGCTGTGGTGTTTACCATTTGTTTTATAACATAACATTGATACATTGTAGCTAAAGAGTTCCCTTTTATTTAACAAATCTTACGCGCCAGAAAAAACAAGCGCGCGCGTATTAATAGTCTTTGCATTTGCTCACGTCAGCAGCGTACACCCATGGGCAAATGGGGGACGCTAAATTGACCAATCAGAGCGCGCGCTTTACTTTGGTTATGTTATAATACATTATTGCCAGCATTAAAAATGAAATTTTCAGACATTGAGCCTTAGACAAAGAAAAAGGGAAAACCACTCACAATTCTGTTGGGTGTTATTCCAGCGTCACAAGTTCACTCTTTAATAATAACAATTTAATAAAAAAACGTTCCTTTTCGAGCTCAGTCTCTAAGCGTTCATTAGCTATGATTGGCTTACCGAATAAAGAGGGGGGATTGGGGGGGGGGGAGATTCCCGCGCAAATTTGAACTATTTACGTTTCAGAGGAGTGCAGAAAAAAATGCATAAACCTTATATAAGACAATTTTCAGTTGGGTATGGAAAGTTATTCGGGATTCAATAGGAAAATTTCGAGATACAGAGAGCCTCACTGCCTCATGCTAGTTTATTGCAGGTTACCCCAATCATCGTCAGGTTCCTTTCAGTTCCCAGTCATATTTCTTGGTGGAGAGAGGCACGGGGAGAGAGTAAAAAATGTCTCGCCTAAGAGTACAACATAATGACCCGACCAGGTCTCACACCCAGAGCTCTCGTTCTGGAATCCAATTCGCTAACCTTTAGGCCACCTCATGTCTCTCCCACTAAGCGACAGGGGAATTTCTCGTCACAGTAGGCAATTATTCGCACTAAACTGAATACCCATTATCGATTTGCATTTCTGCATTAAACAGAGTCAACAAAACGATGACTCGTTGGATGTGAATTTAAACGAAAAGGGAAGCCTGGAGTATTCACGTCAAACAGAGAGGTACAAGTTATGCGTCGTTGGTGACAGTGAGTGTGGAAAGACGAGTCTGCTGAATGCACTTGTTAGAAGTGATTTTGAGGTAAGTGGTGCATTTTCTCGGAACATGAAATTAATTTGAACATCTCTCTCTTCAGTTTCTACCCTCTTCTTTATAGGGGGCCGGAATCAATGAATTAATAGATAATCTGGATGAGCGACTGACTGACCGACCAAACCATTGACTGACTGACTGACTGACTGACTGAGTGGCGGCAGGTTGATAGACTACCCGAATGGCTGGCTGGTAGACAGAGCGACTGACTTGCCGAATGACTGACTGGCTAGATTGCTGGCAGACCATCTGGCTCTCTGACTAACTGATTGGCTGGCAGACTGACCAACTGACTGGCTGGAATTTCAATTTTCAATTTTCAGGCGGGTAGACTGACTGAATGACTGAGTGATTGATCCGACTGACTGACTAGCTGGCTGACTGACTGACCAACTAACTGACTCTCTGACTAACTGAGTGGCTGGCAGACTGACTGTATGGTGGACTGACCCACTCCCTGATCGAGAGGCTGACAGTTTGGCTGGCGGGTAGACTGACCGAATGATTGAGTGATTGATCGGCAAACCAACTGATTGACTGACTAACTGACCAACTAACCGACCAACTGACCGACCCTCTGACTAACTGAGTGGCTGGCCTCTACTAACTATGCTGGCAGACTGACTGACTGATGGACTGACCGAATGATCAAGAGAGTGGCAGTTCGGTAGGCGGGCAGACTTACAGAATGGCTGATTGATTGATTGGCAGGCCGACTGACTGACTAGCTGGCTGAGTGACTGACTCAACTGATTGACTCTCTGACTAACTGAATGGCAAGTTGACTGTTTGACCGACTGACTAACTGACTACCTGAGTTACTTGGCCGCAGTCTGCCCGCGGCCGGCTGATGACTGACTGAGTGACTAACCAAAAAATTAACTCTTGTGGCGGATGCTGGTTTGCCAATCAGTTGATTCATCAATGGCTATCCGGTTAAATGAGTCATGCTCCCTTTTCATTTCGCTGCTTTGATGACCACTAAGAAATCTTCAACTTGAGGCCTTTTTACTTTACTTGACAGTGTTTTCTTGTAATTTTAAGTTTTACTTCCGCAACAGGCAGAAGAATCGTGTATTTTTGGCGAATGCGTGGCAGATATCACGACAGAAGAAAGTAGAATAGAAGTTATGCTCTGGGAAATATCAGGTAAATACTTGAAGAAATACGAAACTTGGACGACCTGCCAGCCGATAATCCCAAAACAGACCTCTTTTATTTACAAGTGGAGGAAAAATGGAAAAAAGACAGTCATACCTAAAGGAAACAATGACCACTTCTTAGTACTGTGTTTTTTCTTCCTGTGGTTAATCTCCATCTGCAAAGAACTGAAATGGGTGTAAACAAGAGATGATAATAAGACCTGAATTTCTCTCGGCCTATAAACTCCTTTGTTTTAACAAAGTGTTGTTAATCTCACAAAGGATATCTTTTCATCTCCCATCAGGACTAGAGGACTTTGATAGCATCAGAAGGGAGATGTATCGGGACTCTGACGTCATTCTGATTTGTTTCGATATTGGGCATCCCCCATCGCTAAAAAGCGTCGTTGACAAGGTACCTAGTGTCTCCTTCAATTATAAACTTACAGTGGCCAAATATTTTATTTTACTTCTTATCATCGTTTTTGTTCCTTAACAGTGGGTCCCCGAGATCAGTAACGCATGCCCGGGAGTTCCATACTTGTTGATTGGCTGTAAGAATGACTTGCGCTCTGACGCGGCTCTGCAGCTCTATCTGACCGTGCCGGGTCAGGAGCCTGAGGAGAGTGACAGCATCAGTAGACTCCAGGTAAATCACATTGTCAGCGGAGAACTCTCATCTTGCAGTTCGCATCTCTAAAACATTGTGCTTAGGCTCCCTGATATCTCTATCATGACAATGTCTATTGTTTGAACGAGTCAGACTTCGCACTTAGTTTGTCCTTAAAATGGCCCTTGTTATGATTCTGTTTTTTTTTTTTTTTATTTCAGGCTATTTCAATGGCGCAGTCTATCGCCGCACGTGATTATGTGGAATGCTGCGCCAAAACACGCTGGAATGTTAAAGAGGTGTTCAAGAGCGCTGCCGTTGCTATTCTGCACAAGGACGACGAGAAAGCTCCGGAAGATACCAACAAATCTCAATCGGTGCTTCGGAGATTTTCGTGGTTCCATCGAAGATCTTCGGGATCTGATCTAAATGACTGCAACACGGTTGCTCGCTCTGTGTCAGGTGGTCGGAGACGTTCCCTGTTTTCAACGAGCTAACTAGCGGGGAAGCTCTCGACCTAAAGGTTCTGATGTATTTTTCAAATCATTTGGGGCGGTTGCTTTTTCCTTGACGTCACTCAAGACAAATTGAATGATATTGCTCCAAATTTTGAGGTCGTTAATTTCTCAAATGAATCAATTTGAAGCCCAGAGCTCCATGATTTCCAGATGGTAGGATATGTTTTCTTCCAAAGCTTCTAAATCAACAGTTGAAGAGGACTCATTTTATTTATATTTAAAAGTCAGAGTCGTAACAGTATTGAGGTAAATAGCAAGGTTTGTGGCTTGATCTAGTTCTTTTCTCCGACTTTCGTTTGTAACTGTGGATAAGTCACTGAAATGTTTTGAGTGTTATGGTGATTTGCTGATCGATGACATCCTCACTAAAAGTTTGACTTAATGATATTGCCGCTTACAGAAATAAGTATGTTTCGATTCAAGAAGAGTTTATTCGCTTTAAAATTAAATTATAAATTATATTAAAGTTATTAGTTACAAACCATGTATGATTTTTGGTACGAGTATGGCTTAGAACTTTCGTGTTTTGAAAGTTTAGTAGACTGGAATTAGGTCGTTTATCCAAAAGAGTATTCTATTGTAACAATATTTCATTTGAAGGGAAAAGACTTCAAGGTTTTTTAGATATGTATTGTATACATTTTTCGATACTTTTAGTATTACAACATCATGAAATACAATATTTATATTATTGAAAAACAGGTTTTATTGTATTTTTTGCCCTTGGTATTTGAGACGAACACTTGAGGGACGAGAAAATGGTTGGTAATCAGTGGGATCGGAAAAAATGAAACGAAATGACAGGATTACCTGCGGAGGATTTGGGTTGGAGCGAGGGTCGGGAGGGGCTGTAGTGGATGAAAAGAGGACCAGTTTAGGGGGGAAGTGAAGAGCAAGCAATGTAGACAGGGTGAATGGGTAGTCACTGAAAACACTCAGTTTAACATTGAAAGAAAGCTTCTGAGCGACAAACATGCACCCTCTCCACTCCCACTAGAACGACCCTCTTGATGGAAACTTTATGATCCTATTACTTTGTGTCTCAGAGGATAGACTCCCAGGGTTGGCCGATGGGTTCTAGTTCCAATGTACCAGAAATACCAACATTTCCTTAAAACTGTTTTGCTTGATATTTTATCGAAATATTTCATGTGCTATATGATAGAAGATAGATTATAGATATTATAGAAGACGTAGATTCATTTTGCAAGTTACCTCACGTTTACTTTCGTACTCATGCCGGTCCCTTTCAGACTGATTGGAAAAGCTTTGGTGAGTCGCATGCAATGCCGGTTTCTCACCATATTTATAACGCGAACTTATCTCTGTAAAGAAAGACAAAAAGCTCCTTAATCAAACAACTTAAACATTTGTAATCAAAACAAGAGTCCCCTCGGATTCCGTACCCTCGCATTTTGACGCCATGCGTGTTCTTGGAATCCAATTTTGAAGAGGCCATTGTCACCATTTAACAAATGGTAAACACCACAGCGTACACTATTGTACGCTGTGGCGTACAATGGGGGACGCTAAATTGACCAATCAGAGCGCGCGCTTTACTTTGGTTATGTTATAAATCAGTTTTCATGACAGAAAGTCCTGACCGGGGATTAGTTGACTAGAAATTTAAGAAGAAGCAAGATAGTAACTTAGGTATCACGCTGCAGTGGCTAATCGACATCTTCTTATTCAGGGGCTCTCTGGACATTTTTGGTCTCTACCAGCACTTCTCCACACTTTTTAGATTTACAGCCCGAATAACAATACAGCTATGCGTTGGACGAGTAACAGTCGACCTTCTGAGTAGTGCGATTACTCAATCGTCCCCCAAGTACGAGTCTTTTATCGACTGGGTGAACAGTACCTCAGTAAAATGCCCGAGTTACGCGTGGCTAAGCTTCTTGGCTTAAGAAAAACATTGATGTGTTAGCCACAAAGTCGATATTCTTCAAGCCTCGGTATTTCGATTCGCCAACTTCTCTTCACTGATCTTTGTCTAAGATCTGTGCTGCTGTACTCAATTTGTTGCCAATCTTCAGCAATATATTTTTAGGCTTTTTCACGTGAGTGTGGTATAAAAGTTGCTTTTTAGAGCGGAATCGAGAGCTGTGTTCGAAGAAAAACAATTAACATTAGTTGATAGTCTGGCATAATTTCCGAGAGAACTGAATTGGCTCAAATTTTACCTAACGAATAAACAAACATATGTAAATAGCAAATGTGACTTGCGAGAAGCGAGATCGTCTTGAGGATAATACCAAAGGTTAAAATCCAGAATTCAAAGATGACAACCTCCCAGTATAATTGATAGGCTGAATTTGATGGGAAGATGGCAAATTATTCGATCTTTTCCGGTTTACAAGGGGTCTGAGGTTTCCATTACGATGACCGGAGAGGAGGGGTACTGGGTATTTTCAGATTTGCAATTTCGCGGAAGGCATCTCATGTCAACGTAGGTCACTTGTTATTCTTCGCTTTGCAAAGAGCTTCCTGCTTAATTGTCTTCCCGTGTGAGGTACGTCCTTTGGACTAAATCAGTAAAGGTAAGAGTAAAATTGATATCATCAGATAAACCCTGAAGTAATTCCAGCTCTCTCTCTACACACAAAAAACTATAACACACAGATAACCTCGTTCAGTTTACGTCGAAACCGTTTGATACGGATATTAAAACCGACTGAACTGATGGGAAGAGACTGAAGAAGTGACTTTCAAATCTATTTGCCACCTTTCGCTTTTATACTCAATGCTCACGGACCTGAAGCCACAAATACATGGTACCTCGAATGGAGAATCAGCGTAAAAACTTATGAACATTGAAATAAGTAGAACGCTGAGCACTTCTCGATTTTGCCGTACTTCAGACAAATAACAAAATTTGTCCCTTCTCACGTTCTTGAAAAAAGTCCTTCTACGAAATGATTTTAATTCGAGGAAAGCCTCCGATCCTGAAGCTTATTTTCTTGCACAATTTCACCCTACCTGCATTGTTCAGTCAAATTAACAGCAAATGTAAAAACATTGTTGTATGGAAAATTTTTATTTTTGCCGGACTAATTTACTCAATTGCATTCATAGCCGGGTTGCCGTTGCTTGGAGGTAAACCAACATGTCTGACAGAGATCGCTTGATTGCTAACCCAGGGAGGATCGAACTCGAACGGGTGCACACCAAACGAGTTGAGGTTAAAGATGTTGGTGTCCCCGTTAAAGTCAGAAATGAAATCCACGCGTATACAAATCATTACATCAAGCAGAGCAAACGTTACTTCCCGAACGAGAAGTTGCCCATTTACATCAATTGTCCGCATTTTTTAAGAATCACCCCAATCCCGGGTGGTTTTAGCGTCTTTGGAGGCATTGTTGTTTATGGTGTATCTAAGGCCGTACCTGCGTTCTTTCTCGTTGCCTGCCTGCTGCTCTTCATGATTTTCTGCCAACACGAGTGGGTGAATCAGAAAACTCTGCCTATTGTTCACAAACAGCCCTTCTTCGATGATCAGAAAGGCCCTAACGAATTCTACGAGGTGACCATCACTGAACTTGATGGAATTGCTCTCCAAAATTACCAAGCTGGGATTGGTTTTGTTAAACTTTCACAGGAAACGATCCAAATTCAGGCATTCAACAAGAGAGCGAAGAAACATATGTCCGACGCCAAGTGTCAGTCACGAGTATTGCTGCTCGCTTACTTGGTGGCTTCTATTTACAACTGCTACTTTGTGGTAGCCCATTGACTGACCAGGCCGCTGTACAGACGGACATCATGTTATGCAGATGGTAAAAAACAGTAGTTTACATGGAGTTCACTGTTGCAATCCCTGATTTGTAGTTATGAGTAACCACAGAAATAAATCAACAGATTTCCATCGAGTCGTATTGAAAAGCTTTCATTACCAAAACATAACGTGCATAAACGCTTGCAGGGTTTGAGAAATTTGTCATTAACCTCCGAAAACAGTTCAGTATATTTCAACTCTTGTTTATAAGAATTTGGTGGATTGATTGAATTTTCAACAACTCTTCTAATTATCCAACATGAAAACTGCATGACAGCAAACTCAAGTACTGACCTCTTAGACTAACAACAAATTTATGCGGCTGACTGGTTTTTAATAAGCAAGGCTCAAGTGCATGGATATCTAGAAGAAAGTGACTATAAAGCTAGCAATATCCATTGAGCCTTAAAGAGCTGCCTGGAGTAAATGTCGAGGGAAAAGGAGAGCTTACCAGGTTTGCTATCTGTCTTAAATCCCCTCAGACAAAGCAGAGAGAAAATATGTGAAATAGTTGGCATCCATCCTCCTTTCCACTCGCTATTATCATACCATGCGTTTCTTGGAGTCAGGTTTCCATGACAATTGGAACAATCCGTTTTCCCGGAAAGACCGATCTTTATTTTACCACTCACGATCGCGAAGTAATAGCGATTCTTCGAAGGTCTGTTCATAAATTGTCTTTGTATGTCCACAATTTTCAGCCTTTCGTACAACACTAAAAGTATAGTTCGCTTAACGAGTAACAATCAACTCTTGTCGATACCGTGACGAGTTTTTCTTGGCTAAGGAACAGTTCTTACCAGTGTGACAATGTCTGTGTTATGGGCGGCTGAACTTCTTCGCTACAGGCAAACAAGAATAGACAGTGTTGGCCATAAAGTGAATATTCCTCGCGCCTCTGTGCATCGTTTCACAAACATCTTCATAGAGAGCAAGCGCTTTATGCCTCAAGCATATCTACCAATTTACCGCGGTGTACCCTTGTGGTTTTTAATTGTTGTGGCTGTGTTTAGTTTTGGTGGCGCTGGTTCGCTCCCTTCCGCCGTGGTGTTCCTGTTCTTTGGTTTTCCATTTATTGGTTTCTACTTGCAAAACGAAATGGTTAACAGAAAATCACTTCCACTCGTCAAGAAACAACCAGTGAAGAATGATCTGCAAACACTCAACAGTTTGTATGAAGTAACTGTCGCAGAACTCGAAATGATCGCCCTTTCCAGTTACGATATAGAAATTGGCTTCCTGAAGACAAATTTAGGAAGAGTCAACTTCCAAGTTTTTCACCCTGCAGCTTTTCAGATCACGGATAAGGCCAAACGTTGCTCACGTATCATGCTCGGCGTCTTCCTGTTTCTCGCAGTGTACAACACCATATTTACTTTTCTTTACTCTTTTAAAATCTTGAAAGATTAAATCATCTACGACGAGTGGCCCATTGTCTCTGAAGATGGCTATGCAGTCGAGGACACAAACTTGCGGCAAAAACTCTGATGGATATAATTATATAATCATCAACAACTATCATAAACTGAACCAGATAGAGGCTTTTAAATATTTTCACTTTTAACTATTTCTGTGGATATCTTGTAGAAAATCCCATGCAAATCCTTATAAATATACAAATTGTGTTCCTTGTGTGGTTGTCAAAGAGAGCTTGGGCCGCCTGTGGACAGAAGTGTTTGGCCTTGTCTTCTCTTTATGTGGTAGAAAACCAGGATTAAAAAAAACCGCTTAAATCAAATGAAATCGGTAAAATAACGACACCAAGAGCAAACAACACACGTATGAAACAAGGTAAATCATTTTTATTTAATATTTTCAATTTTAACTATCTCTGTGGACATCTTATAGAAAATCCCATACAAATCCTTATAAATATGCAAATTGTGTTTCTTGTGTGGTTCCCAAAGAGAGCTTGGGCCGCCTCTGCTTCCTCTTTCTTGCTTGCCATTTTTTGAAATTGCTTCGTTTGCTAAAAATGGCGACATGCAGCTTCTCCGAGCTCGTTGGTGGTTCTTGTAGTTCCCGGAAGACCAGTGGAGAAAGTAAATGCATAGTCATAACTAAGTGCATAACAGACATCCAAAGTCATTTTACAAGATATAAATGCTATGATGCTCAGCTGGAAAGCGAGTTCATTCTTCTTTTCGCCAGAGCAGGTAAATATCTCAATTCTCATTATCAAAAATGTCAAGAGTGTTTAGCCAAGGCAAATAATGAATCCCTCTTTGTCCTGCTTTTATATTTTGCACTAAGATCAATGAGGTCATATCGTGACACGGTTCAATGCTCTGGATTTTATCATTGCTTTAAGACTTATTTCTTGAATCCACGTAAACGCTTGAATCCAAGACAACAGAATGCCAGTCAGCCTTATATGTCTTTATGAAATATAAAGCCTCGATCATACAGACGACTTCGGGACTAGATGGCTATGCAATAAAAAAAAAAAAAAAACATGCTCCTGCCCATCGGATTGGGCTCCACATGGGAAGTCTTCACCGAAAGGTGATCGAGGCATGACTCTGCAACAGTCTCAGAAGCTTTATGCTTTAACATCTACACTTGTTCCAGTGGGGTCAAATGAGTATACATCAGAATTCCATCCTGACCGCCACCGTGATTTTTCAAAAAATTTATGTAGCTGTAATTTGATTTCAGCTATTTATAAAAAATGCAGGCTTGAGCTTGGTCAAGTTGCAACGAAAAACTCGTGTCGTCTCTATGTCTGGGACAAATTGAAAGTTCTTTATGGCTTTCCTCGACTTCAGATATACCTGAAAAAGCGAAGTCGTTTACTTGTTCACTCAGAATGGCAGAAAATTTCAAATATTGTGAACTTAGTTTGGAGTAGAGGGTGCGCAATTCAATGCAAGCCCTGGCCCTTCCCCAGACCCATTTCGTAAAATAATGTAAATATGGATATAATTTCCAGTGTATATCATATGTATACTCATGGCTTCCTGTGTGTAACGCAATCACATAAAATCAATCGCACTGCAGTGGCGAGAAATGGTAGTTTAGTTTAGTTTAGTCATTTTTCCTGCATTAACCGCAGTGGGGAAGGACTAAAGCAGGAACACTGATGAATTCCCTTCAAGCTAGTCTAACCAAATTATAACCCTTCTAATCTCGTGCGTGGGAAATTAACGTCTCTTGCCCCCTTACCCTGCAAGAGACGGGACCTCCGGCTTAACGTCCTATCCGAGAAGACGAAGCAATATGAGTAAAGCGTCTTGCTTGAGGACACAACGTTAAGCCCCAGCCAGGACTTGAACCTGGGCCGTCTGACCCAGAGTCCAGCGCACTGACCACTGGACTACTCACGTCTCACATGGATAAGTTTTGAAAACGGTAGAGCGGGCTAAAGTGCATACCCTTGGCATTGAAACCACTTCTAAAGGTAACATTCTGTGCAATTATAGCCTGGGCAATTCCTTCTGACGTATCCAAAGTTTTTGTTATTGTTGGGTTGGTATTAGTTGCGAAAATGGCCGCTGTGACAACATAAACCAACAATTTGCATATAGTAGACTATCGAAAATTGCCCAGATTTCCTTGACTTTTTGGCTTCAGGAGAAAACTATATGTATATTGAACATGAAGGAGACCTGTTTTGAAGGTTTTCTATGATATAAGAGGGAATTCGGGTGTTTTGATAATGTTCTTCTTAATGTGACGTGCAAGCACGTTGATCACAGAACGCACTTCTTGAGCTCAAATACACTTATATAAATCGCTCTAAAAAATTCGTAGTTTCAGTAGCCCAAAAACTTTATTGCAGTTTCTAAGAGAAGAAACCTTGATCTTGACAATGGTTATTGTCTCAGTTTATGGAGCCATGTAACAAGGGCCGAGTTTAGTCGCCAAAGTTGAGCTATGTTTTGATGGGTGAAATTTTAACTGAATTAGAACTCCGAAAAAAATCGTTTTTTTAAGGAATCTTGGAAAAAATGCTTCTGAACCTTTGAGAAACATCTCTTGTTTTAGAATTGTTATGTTGTTTTAGAATTGTTATGTGGTTTCCGAATTTCTGTTGAAATAAATTTTTCTCGGCCGTTATCTTGAGGTGCACTATTTCACCGAGAAAACACGGTTACGAACCCCCAAAACACAAAATGCCACCGTTCTCCCAAAATAATTTTTTTTTCGGCATTTTTGATATTTTTTCGTAACTAAGGCCATTCATAGCTATGTTGTGGCAAAGTTTGAAAAAATTTCAAATTTTTTATTTTCAACACCTCTGCTGGTTTTTTCAGACACCACTCTTAAATATGTTTACAGTTACAATTCTCTTCGATAATGTCTGTTCACTGTAGCAGGCACTCGGCACTTTGTATAGAAAGACAAATCCATGGCTACAGTTACATCTTTGCGTATCAAATTATACGGCCAACGGTTTCAGATGAAAGTGGACGAACGCAGGTAGGTTTCATTTATAAGGGTGATCTGTAATCGATGTTTCAGTTGTATTATAACTCACCTCATTACTCATTTACAACAGTATTGAGTGCCAGAACAAAACGATCTATGCACAATATTCGATCCCTCTGCCCATTACTTGGCTAAAGAGAAACTTTTACAAAAAATATTTTTCAACTCCCTGTCACCCGATTGCCAACGAAATATATAAGAATCATAACTTATTGAGAGGTAAACATGAAGTTGAAACGATTTTGACGGAAAAAAACGAAGAAGAAGAAGAAAAGATCAGAAAAACGCCGTAGAAAATAATCTTTGACTGAAAGGTCTACGTAAACTTTGTTACTTAAAACTGACTGAGGAGAAATGCATGTCGTAAAATGCATGTAGCAATTTGCCTTCCACTTATATGCGCGATTCGATCTTCTGTTAGAATAAGATAAAATAATTTTAACTCGAGCCAACCAACCTAACGAATTATTCCAACTGTTGGAATCGAATTCCAAGAAACACATGATATTGGAAGCTTGTCTTTAGTTGAGTATTTCCGCTTTAACTGACCATTCGACACAGGTGGAAGACAAAAAATACAGGCCGTTGTGACTTGGTGAAGGGTGACCAGGCCACGACCCGCTTAAAAGAGGTGACTGTTTAAAAAAGAGAAGAAAATTACAGTGTTTAAGAGGAAATCATTTCGGGACTCTGACAACCGCTTTATACAGTGCCGCTAAATACAGGTTCGACTGTATTTTGTTTTCTTTTTCATGTATTTATTTTCCACACTACTAAAAATATTAATAAGAAAGCATGATAAGCTAAGTTAAGTGAAACCATGAGTCTTTAAAAGCCTACATGTACAAAATTTAAAAACGTGCGTGCTGAACGACTGATTTTCTCATTAAATAATTTGTTTGGCCATGAACCGAGACTCTAATAAACTGTAACTCGTTCCCGACACAATTTAAGCAAGTGCTATTCAGTGAGTTGCAGAGTGCCCCTTACAGACCTCGCTTAACACAAAAACTATTTTAAATCTCTTGATGTCTACAATGTCCATGGACAAAACAGATTACAGATATCGTATAAAATGTTTTAGAAAGAACTAGATACAGAACAACACTAGCTTACAAAGTTTAGGCTGGTAGTGACCGAGACTGTAAAGCTTACAGCCGGTATATCTAGCTGTGATAATTACCTATTTAAGACCGATAAATCAGCAGAGAACATAGATATGTATGCACATTAAGTGATTGATGATAAAGGCCTCAATGCATTACATGCATTACAACTGGTGTAGAGTTAAGCATACTTACTGGAATAGTATTGGATGAGACAAAAAGCGGAATGGACCTGTAAGCTATAAAGTATAAGAGGCGAAGAGCGATATTTTATAAAACCACCGGTTATTGTTAATGCTTGGGGGGGGGAGGGAGGAATGGGGGCTCAGAGGATTTTCGTTGTGTCAAGAGGAACTTTACCTCGGTGATCCCTTCATAAAGTAAGGCTCTGCTAAAAAGAATTGATTCTCAAGGTGTCCCCATCTCTCCCCTCATTAGCAGTTTATTGGCTCTCAATTTTCTACAGACCCACTCTATACTCTTACTAAGTTGGTAGCGACTGATCTCCCTAGGAATCTTCCAACCTCCCCCCCCTCCCCTCCCGGCGATAAAAAAAACGACTAGATTCCCAATATAACTTTTGGAAGCTTGGCCCCATATAACAATTCCGCAGTAAGATAAATAAGGGAATATCAAAGATCGATCAATGGTCAGAAGAATTTGGGCACACCTACGTAATATTTTATCTCACTTGTTTGCTAATACTGCTAGAAAGTTTACCTTGAAGAATATGTTAGTGTAACTGTCTTAATGCATGTACATCTAATCAATGGATCTAACCATTTTTACGTGAGTTCCACATTAAAAACTAGCTTCCACTAGTTTCACGCCGGGTCTTACCGGTTCTCAAATACCGAGCAATAAATCACTATTGGGTCTTACAAACTGAGTTGTTTAGTCAGCGTACTATTTGCCTCCGATCCAGAACTGAGTCGTATCTGCCTGGTTTGAGGTACAACGGAATTTGGTATTTGTAAGACCGTAATATCCAAAGTTGTCTTCGTCTGAAATGGCCGCATCTGTTTTGCTGCCATCGAAATCACAGCCTAAGGGATGGGAACTGTCTATATGGAAGCAGACGTCTCCTTTCTTATACCATGTGGCCGCAGTGCAATTCTCACATTTATTTCCCCGGATGTTGACATATTCGTACGGTCGACAGGTCTGTCTCACCGTGAATATGTCTCTGATGATGTCAAAGTCTTCAAGCGAAGCTCTCAGGTAATCTGTATATACGGTGCCATCTGTGTTGTATCGACAAGTAGCTCTCCAGTGAGTCGAGTGATTTCTGAGCCAAAGAAGGTAGGGTCGTTTGATTAGGTAAGCCTGCCAGTTTGGGGCATCACCGCTGATGGCTTGGTAATCATCGTAGAACACGACTTTCTGTCGATTGAGGACGTAAATTAAAGTTAGTAAAGAAGTTAAGATCGCTCATGAAGAAAGAATATTATGAAAACAAAATCAAATTAATGATGTTTCCTATATTTTACCGCTGAATGTGCTTTCGTCCTCTGCTCATGTACTAGATATCTATATAAGATTCAAAGGGAAAGTAAATACCTTAAAAAGATGATTGTTGGATAAACTAAACGACTCAATCAGGTTCCAAGCGAACCCAGGCTCTGAATCAAAATCACAGAACACCTGGAAGGTTTGACTGTTGTCATCGTTAAGTGTATACAATCCAGAGGCAGTGGACCCGGCTGCTTTGTAATCCTGACAGCTTCTTTTCAGCTGAGTCTCGCAGCGTTTTCCAACAAACGGTACAGGGCAGGAGCAGTTGAATCGGACGCTTGTGGGCTCACAGATCTCAGTGCAGGTTCCTCCATTGAGACACGGATTGTTCTTGCAGCAGCGATTGGTACATGTGACGTCATCAGCACATGGAACGATGTGGTTAGGAGCCTTCTATACAACATAAATAAAATAACCAAGCATTTTATTTTTATAACTAAGCTATGATTATGATTCTGATCTGAGTTTGACAGGAAAGGGAGGCATTGATTTGGCCTACTTTATCAAACTTTCATGCCGTCACCTTTTCCTTTCGATTGCTGAGAAACCCTCAGTGCTACGCTGCGAGGAGCAATTTTGTTCTAACGGTTCTAGAGAGTTTCATAAAGTGTCCTCGCTTAGTCAGCATGACTAAATGTTCTAGAAACTTCTTCAATCTATTTTTAGTAAGTACGTAACGCCACGCTCTCTAGAAAAATACGGGCGCTCTTCATAACACCATTCGTGTTGAAAATACCTTATAGCAAAAACCAATTAGTACCTTAAAGAAGTATTCCCTTCGCAGTATATAATAAATGGATCCTGAGGTTTTTATCAGAGAGTTCTTGTCGATAAGATGACTGCCTTCGTTCAATTCGCAGTATTTGGTGTCGTCCTTGACTTTGTAGTTTATCGACAAACATCGACAGTCGTTGATGCACTGTGAGTGACACTGAGCTGGGTTTGAAGTGACAGAAGTGTGGAAAACACGGCCAACAAGCTCTTTGTCTTGATCGGCATCTTCGTACACATTTAGGGAGATCCTTTCACATTTTCCGTTGGGGCAGTAACCACTAACTTGCAAAGCTGAAATGAGCATAGAGAAAAATTTTGCTCCCAACATTTTTATGGTTTCCGCACCCAACTCGAGCAAACGATGTTTCTAATAATGTCTTTCTCGAGCAGATTACTTATTTAACGAATCGACTTTCTCTCTATGTCAGTTTACGGGTAAGAAACCAATTAAACAAGTTTATTGAAATGATCATCATAATATGAATACAATCGAACCTTAGTGATTCTAATTGAAACTCCCAAAAAGCTGTTCCACCAAGCGGGGAAACGAGTTATCGCAAGTGGTGTTGAATTTCAATCATCCTGTTGATATTGAATAAGGAATCATGTTTTAACCATTCTTGCACAATCCACAAACACTATATACATTTTGGTCTCTGCGAACCTTTTAATTATAACGTTTTGTTGGGAAGTTAATTACATGAGATGACACAAATGGCTTGCACCGCAAGTATCCCGGAGAGCTCCCCACAATTTCTTCTAATTTCATTAGAAGAAATTGTAAGGAGCTTTTTCAGCGTTAGTCGAGGCGCGGCAGGTGTTGTCACATATGATCCTTACGAGGTGTTTTTCCCAACGCTCTTATGACAGAAGAATGTCACATAATGAAAGCAAACCAGAAACGATTGAGGAACAACTACGGCTTCCACATGTCATCAAGTTCATTAAAACGAGGATTGAATTTCCTGCACATCAACAGCTCATTTGTATTTCGAAAATAGATCAGTTATTTCGTAAGTTGTGAAGGATTTTAAAGATAAAGAAAAACGAAAAGAGCGAGTTATCAAAATATGAAAAAACACTCCAGAAGAAAGAAACAGACAGAGAAAAGAATGGAGAAAGAGGAAACAAGGGAAGCGAATGCCGAATTCAACGAATAAAAATGTTGAACTTAAATCATTCAACCCTGCCTTAGCGAAAGGAATTGCTTACTTTTTAACGAGAATTTTCCAGCAGAGAAAGCTGAACGACCTTAAGAATCTATTTTAGCTACGAAATAGAGTAGAAATTGATTATTTAATGACAGAAGCCAAGAGTAATTTTTCCTGTACAGAACGCCTTCTCTGTTATTCTGTCACGCGATGCTAACTATAGATCAAAGGCGGCTAGCGTTTGAATTATGCCTGCTGTTCCAGAATAATAATATGTGTTGTAAGTTTACCCGAGGGGATAATAATGGAAGAAAAGCGTGAAGTGTAATGTATTATATTACTGAGTGTTGTTGCTGTTTTAATGTCTGTTTAACTTGTAATTTCTACGGTTTTCTGTTTACAAGGTCTTCGTTTTCGTACTACGAAAACGAAGACTGGGTCTTAGGTCATAGGTCTTCGTTTTCGAGGGTCTTCGTTTTCGTAACACCCAGGAATTCAGCCTAGTTCTTCTGTTGTACCGCAGAAACGGCACCGTTAGGAAATACAAAGGGAAAAGCTATTTAGCCCCCGAGGTTGTAAGTGAACGACTCTTCAGTGTTGTCCGTGATATTTTTTCACAGGGAAGAATGCTTGAAATGCGAGATTTCAGCTGATAAAGGTTTGTAAACAATTAGCGCCGCACCAAGAGATTATGTCGCCCCCTAGAACCGCGAACTAACGAGAAGAGTGGACCTCCTAGCGTCAATGACAATGAATCAAGATTTTCCCAGAAAAATTAGGGCACAGCAGTCAGGTTTTTTTTTTTTTTTATCTCGCCGGCTCTCTTGAAATGAGTTCCCTCGGGAAGGTTTATTCATAATTTCATACCATTCGAAGTGATTGCCTATGTTTTTGTATCAAGGCCGGCTAAGTGAAAGGAAACTTCTTTCTTAAACCTCTGAACGACAAATGTTGATGGCGCCCTCTTTGTTCGCAATTTAATTTGGTTGCCGGCGTGGAGAGGAATGTCAGGACTCTTTCTTTCCTGACAAAATTGTTTCCATTTCTCTCTTCTTTGATCCTGTTTTTCTCTTCCTTTACTCAAGGACTCCTCTTTAATTTTGATTTACGTTTTTATCCATGCGAAAAGACTGCCTTTAGCAGAGAACTTCCACGTGTGAATTTTGTCAAGTACGCACCATATACAAAATATACAAATAAAATAAAATCCCGCGAATATTCCTCTAAGGGTTCGCCCATTTACAAGATTATGAAACCTTCCTGATTCATTAACTTTGACTTGAAAATACGTTTTCTAAATAAGTCGGACGCTTTTTGAGATTTTTTAATTTTTCTTTTTGGAAACGTTAGGTAAAATGTCTAACTTATATCTAGTCCAATTAAAGAAAAAACTACTTTTTTGGCCTCTGAAGGTGGGAAGTAACCTTCAAGCGGACTTCCCTCGTCAAGTAAGGAATTATCCAACAATATTACATTCAAAGTTTAGTTATTACAATGTCAGCGATTTTGTAACGAAGTACTATGAACAAAAGTTCATCTTTGAAACCGGCAGTCTAAATTTCACAGGGTCAACGAACGCCTTTCATTCCACTAATTTATTCATGTTTTTCTCGTTGCCATACTCCCACCAATAACGTAGGTCCATTTTCTGCCTTTAAAAGCACAAACAACCCACAATTCCTCTATTCGCTCCGACGAAGGGCTAACACTCGAAACGTCAGCTTTCGTAATCATTACGGTGGCCAATTTACCATTTCAACTTTGTTGATATATCCAAATTATTTCGTTACTCCCAGCGACGCAGCCCCAAACAGTTTCTTTCGAAACCATCAGCCTTTATTACTATGTAAGTACTTACTAAAATGAGGAACAACTTCTCCCCATGGTTCTGCCACGAGAAAAAGTTTATTACCCAGCTTAGTAATACGTGAATAAGAGCCTATCGACAACGGGATAACTGTAAATCATTTTTTTTTTATCAATTTATCGCCTTTAATTTAATGTGTGAACTACATCCAATTTTGAGAGGACAAAACGGCTTTGTAATGACTGCTGGAGGGGAGAAAATATCTTTCCTAATTGGGTGTAATTCCATGGCACATTCGGTTTCTCAGCAGTCGCTGCCAAAAAGCTGTAATGTCGTCTCAAAGTCGAGCAATTTTGTCCGTTTATCGATTAGGTGGGTAAACTAAACTAGGCTTAACTGTGCAGGCAAAAAAACTAAATATTTCCTACCAAAAAGTATCATGGTAATATATTTGTGTAAATTGTAATTTTATTCCGCTATGTTATTGAAAGAAGTGCATTTTCTGTCTTAAAATTTGCTCCCTTAAATAAATATAATGCAGGAGGAGTAGCGGTAAAGAAATAATCAAGGTGCAATCAAATCGAAAAAAATCTTCTGAAAAGTACTAAACATTTGGAAAAATGCATTAATTACACAAGAATGTGCTACCACGCTACTTGAAGAAATGTTTTCTCACAACAATTTCATTCTCATAAAGAGAATCTCTCAGAATATCTTTATACTACTTAAAGGGTAGCAATCTCTAGAAAAAACTGGGTTACAGTCACTCATCACTCATGAGCAACACTGGGTTACACTGTACCAATGGGTGTGCCACCTAAAGTGCAGCCTATGTTAGTTACCTTCAACTGAATTAAACACTTGGTTACACTGCACCCATGGGTGTGCCACCTAAAGTGCAGCCTATGTTAGTTACCTTTAAGTAAATAAAACACTGGGTTACACTGCACCCATGGGTGTGCCACCTAACGTGCAGCCTATGTTAGTTACCTTTAAGTAAATAAAACACTGGGTTACACTGGACCCATGGGTGTGCCACCTAAAGTGCAGTCTATGTTAGTTATATTAACATAAATAAAACACTGGGTTACACTGCACCCATGGGTGTGCCACCTAAAGTGCAGTCTATGTTAGTTATATTAACATAAATAAAACACTGGGTTACACTGCACCCATGGGTGTGCCACCTAAAGTGCAGTCTATGTTAGTTATCTTCACATAAATAAAACACTGGGTTACACTGCACCCATGGGTGTGCCACCTAACGTGCAGTCTATGTTAGTTATCTTCACATAAATAAAACACTGGGTTACACTGCACCCATGGGTGTGCCACCTAAAGTGCAGTCTATGTTAGTTATATTAAAATAAATAAAACACTGGGTTACACTGCACCCATGGGTGTGCCAGCTAAAGTGCAGTCTATGTTAGTTATATTGAAATAAATAAAACTCTGGGTTACACTGCACTCATGGGTGTGCCACCTATACTGCAGTCTATGATAGTTATCTTTACATAAATAAAACACTGAGTTACACTGCACCCATGGGTGTGCCAGCTAAAGTGCAGTCTATGTTAGTTATATTAAAATAAATAAAACACTCGGTTACACTGCACCCATGGGTGTGCCACCTAAAGTGTAGCCTATGTTAGTTATCTTCACATAAATTAAACACTGGGTTACACTGCACCCATGGGTGTGCCACCTAAAGTGCAACCTACGTTAGTTACCTTCAAATAAATATAACACTCGGTTACACTGCACCCATGGGTGTGCCATCTAAGGTGCAGCCTATGCTAGTTACCTTCAAGTGAATTAAACACTCGGTTACACTGCACCCATGGGTGTGCCATCTAAAGTGCAGCACATGTTAGTTACCTTCAACTGAATAAAACACTCGGTTACAATGCACCCATGGGTGTGTCACTTAAATTGCAGCCTATGTTAGTTACCTATAATAAAATAAAACACTTGGTTACACTGCACCCATGGGTGCGCCACCTAAAGTGCAGCCTATGTTAGTTACCTTTGACTAAATAAAACACTTGGTTACACTGCATCCATGGGTGTGCCACCTAAAGTGTAGCCCATGTTAGTTACCTTTGACTAAATAAAACACTTGGTTACACTGCACCCATGGATGCGCCACCTAAAGTGCAGCCTATGATAGTTACCTTTGACTAAATAAAAAGCTGGGTTACACTGGACCCATGGGTGTGCCACCTAAAGTGCAGCCTATGTTAGTTACCTTTAACTAAATAAAACACTCGGTTACACTGCACCCATGGGTGTGCCACCTAAAGTGTAGCCTATGTTAGTTACCTTTGACTAAATAAAACACTTGGTTACACTGCACCCATGGATGCGCCACCTAAAGTGCAGCCTATGATAGTTACCTTTGACTAAATAAAAAGCTGGGTTACACTGCACCCATGGGTGTGCCACCTAAAGTGCAGCCTATGTTAGTTACCTTTAACTAAATAAAACACTCGGTTACACTGCACCCATGGGTGTGCCACCTAAAGTGTAGCCTATGTTAGTTACCTTTGACTAAATAAAACACTTGGTTACACTGCACCCATGGATGCGCCACCTAAAGTGCAGCCTATGATAGTTACCTTTGACTAAATAAAAAGCTGGGTTACACTGGACCCATGGGTGTGCCACCTAAAGTGCAGCCTATGTTAGTTACCTTTAACTAAATAAAACACTCGGTTACACTGCACCCATGGGTGTGCCACCTAAAGTGTAGCCTATGTTAGTTACCTTTGACTAAATAAAACACTTGGTTACACTGCACCCATGGATGCGCCACCTAAAGTGCAGCCTATGATAGTTACCTTTGACTAAATAAAAAGCTGGGTTACACTGGACCCATGGGTGTGCCACCTAAAGTGCAGCCTATGTTAGTTACCTTTAACTAAATAAAACACTCGGTTACACTGCACCCATGGGTGTGCCACCTAAAGTGTAGCCTATGTTAGTTACCTTTGACTAAATAAAACACTTGGTTACACTGCACCCATGGATGCGCCACCTAAAGTGCAGCCTATGATAGTTACCTTTGACTAAATAAAAAGCTGGGTTACATTGCACCCATGGGTGTGCCACCTAAAGTGCAGCCTATGTTAGCTACCTTTAACTAAATAAAACACTCGGTTACACTGCACCCATGGGTGTGCCACCTAAAGTGTAGCCTATGTTAGTTACCTTTGACTAAATAAAACACTTGGTTACACTGCACCCATGGATGCGCCACCTAAAGTGCAGCCTATGATAGTTACCTTTGACTAAATAAAAAGCTGGGTTACATTGCACCCATGGGTGTGCCACCTAAAGTGCAGCCTATGTTAGCTACCTTTAACTAAATAAAACACTCGGTTACACTGCACCCATGGGTGTGCCACCTAAAGTGTAGCCTATGTTAGTTACCTTTGACTAAATAAAACACTTGGTTACACTGCACCCATGGATGCGCCACCTAAAGTGCAGCCTATGATAGTTACCTTTGACTAAATAAAAAGCTGGGTTACATTGCACCCATGGGTGTGCCACCTAAAGTGCAGCCTATGTTAGCTACCTTTAACTAAATAAAACACTCGGTTACACTGCACCCATGGATGTACCACCTGAAGTGCAGCCTATGATAGTTACCTTTGACTAAATAAAAAGCTGGGTTACACTGCACCCATGGGTGTGCCACCTAAAGTGCAGCCTATGTTAGTTACCTTTAACTAAATAAAACACTCGGATACACTGCACCCATGGGTGTGTCACCTAAAGTGTAGCCTATGTTAGTTACCTTTGACTAAATAAAACACTTGGTTACACTGCACCCATGGATGCGCCACCTAAAGTGCAGCCTATGATAGTTACCTTTGACTAAATAAAAAGCTGGGTTACACTGCACCCATGGGTGTGCCAGCTAAAGTGCAGCCTATGTTAGTTACCTTCAAATAAATAAAACACTCGGTTACAATGCACCCATGGGTGTGCCACCTAAAGTGTAGCCTATACTAGTTACCTTTAAAGTGCTACTGAAACGTAATTTTCATATCCGAGATTTTTGCAATATAATATAGAGTTTGAACGTTATTTGCAAACGCTGTGTACTTTTTTTGGGCCAACGCATGGCAGAAAGTACATTTTTAACCATTCATAGTTGACCGGCTGAGATCAAAATTGGCGGCCATCTCGGCGCGGCCAAAACAGCCCTGTGACGTCACTGGTTGTGTACTTCTGTGAAAGAAGTGTAAAAGCATGGACTGTGGCTTGCACGTTAATAAGCCGAAAAAGAGGATTTCGGGCAAAATGCCATCCTCGTCTTCATCCTCGTCTTCTAGACTAACTACCATTCATGTTGAAAATGCTAAATCAAAAAAAATCCAGTACCTTGAAGAAGTATTTCCTTCGCAGTATGTAATGAATGGATCCTGAGGTTCTTATCAGGGAGTTCTTGTCGATAAGATGACTGCCTTCGTTCAACTCGCAGTATTTGATGTCGTCCTTGACTTTGTAGTTTATCGACAAGCATCGGCAGTCGTTAGTGCACTGTGAGTAGCACTGAACTGGGCTTGAAGTGACAGAAGTGCGGAAAACGTGGCCAACAAGCTCTTTATCTTGATCGGCACCTTCGTGCACATTTAGTGGGATCCTTTCACATTTCCCAGTAGCGCAGTCACCCCTAACTTGCAAAGCTGTAATGAGTATAGAGAAAAATTTTGCTCCCAACATATTTATGGTTTCCACACCCAACTCGAGCAAGCAATCTTTCTCATAATGTCTTTCTTGAGCACAATACTTGTTTAACACATCATCTACTCCTGTTGGCCAGTGCATGTGTAAGAAAACTATTCAAATCAGATTATCGAGATGATTTTCATGATATGAATACCGTAGAACCCTAGTAATTCTAATGAAACTCACCAAAAATTTCCCGCCGACGGAAAAATTAGTTCGAGTTAGCGGGGATCGAGTTATCGCAGTTAATGTTCAATTTCACAATTATCCTGTTAATATTTAATAAAGAATAATTTTTAACTATTTTTGCACGATCAACCATCATTTTGGATATTTTGTTTTCTAGTGATTTTTTTAGCATTAGCCTACGTCAGAGCCAAGAACTAATGCTTTGACGAAGAGCTAACGCGCGATACAGTAGAAGCTTAGTAATTCTTAGTGAAGGGTGAACATATCCGCTCAATACAGGTGAAAATTACTGAGAGGAAAAAAATTCGGACTTCGACAGCAGACAGCTTAAGCCAGGGAGACGGCATCTCAATCTCATTATTTTCTCTTGACAGTTCACGGTTATGTAAGTGGTTCTGACACTTTGACGCGTATTGACCGACGTTTTTATTCAAATTTTAAGTTTTTGAGGTAAATTTGAGCCGAGGGAAGTAAACTTAGTTCGAGTTAGCTGATAATAAGAAACTGCAGTATGGTTTGGTATCAGTAGGCAGGGTAGCTTGGAAGATTACAGTGACCTTGAAAGTTTTGAAGTACAGTTCATCCAAAGGTGTAGTCTGATCGTCCGGGTGAGTGTAGTCCTGAGAACATACCAACTATCCAAGTACCTGACGACAATACTACAACTCTCTCCGACTGGTATGTGGGAGAGCCACAGAAAGAAACAGTAGGTCGCATCGGGAAACCAGGTTTGTGTAGTTTCGGAAAACCGTAGAGTTTCGGTGGCTGTGGTACCGAGCACCTCAGTCGATAGTACCGTTGGGTGTCAAAGGCGTTCGTTTTCTTGTCTACAACCGCTAACCGACAAATCCAGACATAAACTACAATCCACTGAAGACTTCATTAACGCTACCAAGACTGTTCAGATACCTGACGACTACAAACTAGTGTCATTTGATGTGAAATCACTGTTCACAAGTATTCCACTTCAATTGCCATTACAATGCACTGAGACTGCAATCCGACAATCTACCGACCCACTACCGCTACCGACAGACGACATTATGGACTTGCTAAACATTTGCCTAACGTCTACTTACTTTCAGTACAACGGTAAACACTACAAACAGTTACACGACACTGCCATGGGGTCTCCAGTTTCTGTTGTTATAGCAGAAATTGTGATGCAGAACATCGAGGAACGCGCCCTTTCGACTTGCCGACAAACGATACCGTTTTGGTTACGTTACGTTGACGACACCTTCACTGCCGTTCGACACGACGAAATTGACGCATTCCACCGCCACCTTAACGAACAAAACACTGACATACAGTTTACCAGAGAAGTCGAAGAAAATGGCAAACTTCCTTTTCTAGACTGCCTGGTAAGCCACAACGACAGTTTACAGGAAACCGACACACACCGACAGATTACTAGACGAGTCACCCTACAACCCTACATCACACAAAGCCACAACTATCAGAACTCTAACACGACGCGCACAACTAGTATGCGACTCGACAGACAGCTTATCCGACGAGAACAAATACCTTCACCGTGTTTTTACGAAGAACAACTACAACAACGACTTCATCCGACGAAACACTCACCGACCCACTACCACTACCGAAACAAACGACACCGCAACCCCTTCGACTACAGCAACCATACCGTACATAAAAGGCATGTCTGAAAACA